>NC_059286.1:10823639-10831139 GCF_017591435.1 Portunus trituberculatus
AATGTGGATGTGTGAGGGAAGTGAATGTGTAAGGTGCTGTGTCTGTTTTTGTGTGTGGGGGATAATAAATGAAATAAATGGATATGATAGAGTGAAAAAGACTAATAACATGATAGATATGTAAATGAGGAATTCAATTAAGACAGTGGTATAGTTGTGGAATGTGGATGTGTTATGTGGTGTGTTTGTGTGTTTGTATGTGAGAATAATTGAGATAAATGGATAGCTTATAATGAATCTGGGAAATAAAAGCAGAGACACGTAAATGGGAAAAATGAATGAAGTAAGTGGTGTGGTTATGGAATGTGGAATGTGAGGGAAGTGAAAATGTGAGTGAATTTGTTTAGAAAATCACGAAGACTCTGGCCATTAATCTTCTGACCTCCATAGACCCTTCCTGATGTCAATAAAATGGTCAAATCGTACAGAAATCTCGAGGTAGTAATATGTCCCAGTATTGAAGGGGCTGAAGAGGTAAATAAACTCAAATGCTTAATTTTTCACATAAAAACAAAAACATTAATTAGATAAAAATAGACAGAAAAAATTAAAATGTCAAAGAAGAGAACATCAACTATTAACTTTACAATAATTAACAAGAGAATAAAATAACTGACATTTCTTAAGGTACAAATCCCATGTAAACAAGAATAAAAGTAATTTTTTTTTTCATCCTTTTTTTAAACCCACATGAAAGAACCAGGTGGCAGTAAAATAATTAAGACAATAAGGTAATTTTTACGTGCAAACGCTGAGAAGAAACAAAGAAAAGGATCCACAAATCTTTCTCTCTTTTTTTTTCTTAACTAAACACCAAAGCAAAGAAACAAAAGAGAATTAAAATTGCGACGGTGAGGGAAACAAATATAAAGAATGACAGCCGCTGCTACAAAGAACAGGGAAAAGAAACACACTTAATTTCAAAACAAACACTTCAGAGGAAACACAAGAAAGAAAACAATTACAGGCAGAAAGAAACAAAAAAGTGTTTTCTTTGAAGTAGAGAGAGAGAGAGAGAGAGAGAGAGAGAGAGAGAGAGAGAGAGAGAGAGAGAGAGAGAGAGAGAGAGAGAGAGAGAGAGAGAGAGAGAGAGAGAGAGAGAGAGAGAGAGAGAGAGAGAGAGAGAGAGAGAGAGAGAGAGAGAGAGAAAAATATAATAACTCCTCACGAAAGGTCCAGCAAAGAAAATGAATGCAGAGAGAGAGAGAGAGAGAGAGAGAGAGAGAGAGAGAGAGAGAGAGAGAGAGAGAGAGAGAGAGAGATTAACTCTCGCACGAAAGGCACGCCAAAGAAGATGAAGGTAAGAAAGTTGTGATGAAGGAAAGGAAGGGCAGATGGACGAGGGAGAAGTGGCGATGTGAGGTGATGAAATGGAGACATGAGAGGCAGGTAGATGAGAGACAGACACGGTGGCGCAGGTGAGACACAGGGAGGGAAGACAAAGGTAAGAGAAGGTGACGGAATTAGAGATAGGTAAAAACTGGAAAATTTTAAATGAGGGAGAAAAATAAGGAGAAAAGAAATAAAATCAATAGAATATAGACGATGATAATGAGAGGCAGGTATGGTGGCACAGGTGAGAGACAGAAAGAGGTGACAAAATGAAAGACAGATGAAAACTACAATATTTTAAATGAGGGAGAAAAATCAGGAAGAAAACTAAAAGAAAAAGAACGAAATAAAATCGATGATGAAAATAAAAAATGAGATAATGAGAAATTTAAAAGTACAAAATGTAAAATATATTAACAAATATGCGAATAAACTAGAATTAAGAAAGACAAATAAAATAAGGAAGAAAATGAACACGAGGAGCAACAAAAGGCGATGATGAAGCGAAAGGAGAGGAAAAAAAGAGAGAACCAAGTAAACAAGAAAGAAAGGAAAAGATTGATGGAGAAGAGAAATGGTGTCATATTAGTCACACCCAGAGAGAGAGAGAGAGAGAGAGAGAGAGAGAGAGAGAGAGAGAGAGAGAGAGAGAGAGAGAGAGAGAGAGAATTAATACCCCTACCTCCATTTCTAATAACATTCATTACACTTCCAAAATTTTTATATTCTTCTCCCTCAATTCCCTTCCTGCCCCACCTTCCCCCCCCCAAAAAGGTTTTAATACAAAATAATTCTCCAAGGCAATGTCATATTCAATGGTCATTTCTCCAGCCTTTTATTCATTTTTGTTCGTGTGTGTGTGTGTGTGTGTGTGTGTGTGTGTGTGTGTGTGTGTGTGTGTGTGTGTGTGTGTGTGTGTGTGTGTGTGTGTGTGTGTGTGTGTGTGTGTGTGTGTGTGTGTGTGTGTGTGTGTGTGTGTGTGTGTGTGTGTGTGTGTGTGTGTGTGTGTGTGTGTGTGTGTGCCATGAAAGGGAGGAGAGAAGAAAGCCGACAAAGGAAGGAGAGAGAAGAATAAATGAAAGAATTATGTCCTCTCGCCTTCCTCTATGACTATTGCAATTCCCCCCCTTCTCTCTCTCTCTCTCTCTCTCTCTCTCTCTCTCTCTCTCTGAAATTGTGGATGACTTTTCCTACTCACCTTTCAAAAAACTGCTCTTCCTCCTCTTCTTCCTCCTCCTCCTCCTCCTCCTCCTCCTCCTCCTCCTCCTCCTCCTCCTCCTCCTCCTCCTCCTCGCCAGGTAGGAATGCCATACTCCCGCAAGAAACGCAAACTATTCAGGATAATTTGAAAAGACAAAGCGAGAAAGCGAGCTCTGGCGAGAGAGAGAGAGAGAGAGAGAGAGAGAGAGAGAGAGAGAGAGAGAGAGAGAGAGAGAGAGAGAGAGAGAGAGAGAGAGAGAGAGAGAGAGAGAGAGAGAGAGAGAGAGAGAGAGAGAGAGAGAGAGAGAGAGAGAGAGAGAGAGAGAAAGTCTATCTCTCAAGGCTTACTGAACTGTTTGGCACTAATGTCAGGTCGAGGAGAAAGAGGATTCCTACTCTGCCTTTCTCTCTTAAGTCTACCTAAGCTGCTAACCGGGACCTAGAATGTACAAGTTGCCCTTCTCTTCTATTCCCTCCATATTACTTACTCCCTATATAAATTTGATCTCTCTTATTCCTTCCCTCAAGACTTTTGATCCATAATTTTACCTAACGGTTATTTTTTTTTCTACAGAACAATTACCCAAGTGAGCCTTTTTTTTCAATATATTTTTTTAGTCTTCGCTCTCTCTCCTACATGAAAATTAATAGACAAATTCTTCCCTATAAAATGTTAATCTCTTCTATTGTCTCTCTATTACTCCTATTACTTCCCTATTCCTCCCTATAGAAACTGACCTTCCTCTCCTATTCTCTCCTTATTTTTCCATATAAAATATTGACCTCTCTTATTCCTTTCTTTTTATTTCTTATAAAAAGTTGACCTGTCTTATTTTCTCCCTATTCCTCCCTAAAAAATTAACTTCCTCTCCTATTCATTTACTATCACTCCCTATTAAAAAAAACTTAACCTCCTCTCTTCTCTCTCATCATTCCCTATAAAACATTGACCTGTCCTATTCTCTCCCTATTATTCTCTATAAAACGTTGCCCTCCTATCCTATTCACTTCCTATTCCCTCTTAATTCCCTCCCTATCCCTTCCTCACGTGGGTAAAACTGTTGGGCGGGAGGAAATGTTTTGATCTACCAGTCACGCCTCCAATACCAATACAAGGAAGGCTGCTCAGTATAACAGGGGAACCTTCTCAAGTCTTTGTCTGATTTGCCGGAGTAAGAATAGTTTCTCCAGAGAGGTTTTGTGTGGAAGAGAGGATTAGGAGGTGCTAGAATTGGAAGACAGGGGAGTTTCGGGAAAGGAAGGAAGGCGAAAAGGAAAATGGTGGTAGGGAAAGGTTTAGAAATGCGTTGATGATAAGTATTAGGAAAGGTTAGGAGGACTGGGGAAAGGGGAGTGTAGGGAAGGATATATACAAAGAAAATGGATATATGTTTCAATACTCGGACACATTTCCACCTTGGGATTTGTGACCATTTTACTGAGATTAAGGATGATGTATGGATGTCAGTTGATTAATGACCAGAATCCTCACCATTTTAATCCTCGCATAAGTTTCTGAAGCTGTATAAATCACCAAAATAGTAAGAAGAATGAATATGAAAACGCGTCGTGGTACTCAAGGAGTTAATGAATAGATAAAGAGAAAAAACGTACGAAAATGAATGGAAGTAAAGATTATGATGGAGATAGAGAAAATGACAGTAGAAAAGGAATAAGCACAGAACAGTTAAAGAAAAATTATTTGAAAATGAGTTTGTAGATGAAAAAAGTCATTTGTAAAAAGAAAACGAAGTGAAAGGGGAAAACTGAATTCAAAGGAAGGATAAGGAAAGAAAAGTAATCAAAGAAATTAGAAAAATGTAATAGATAAAAATAAAATAAAAAAATAGACAAAATTAAGAAATTAACTCAATGCAACTAACTGAAATATAAGTTTTGGGACATTTACAGGTAAGAAAGAAAGGTGGAGGAGGTGTGAAAAGAATAAAGTGTAGGTGAGTGTGGGTGGTAAATTGTGAGGTGGTTGTGGGAAGGGTGTGGAGGGAGTTAAGTGGAATCAAACAGTACTTAGGGTTAAAAGGGTGAAAGGGGAGGCAGTAAAGTGTGGGAGCAGAGGGGAGGTGGGTGATTGGAGGGTAAATGATGGCGGAGAGGGAGGGAGGGAGGGATGGAGAGAGGGAGGGAAGGGAGGGGTGCTGGAAGTGATGGGATGAGGGTATAGGAGGGGAGGAGAAGGGGAGGAGGGAAGGTCCTGGTGGTGGTGGCAGTGAAGTAGAAGTGAGATGTAGAGAGAAATACTGTTAGGTGAAGTAGAAAGAAATTGGAGTTTGGAAAAGTTTATGCGTTTCTTTTTGTTAATCTTTTTCTTTAGTTTGAACATTTGATAATTTCATTTTTAGTCTTGTTTTTATATATTGAGCATTTTTTCTGTGTTTTGACGCTTGAAATATCAATTTATTTACCTTTTCTCACAATTATATACAGTGAAATGAAGAGACTCTTTAAATCCTACAGTGGAACCATGCGTGCTTTGGGGTCCGAGGGGTCTCCAAGCGCACGGGTTCGAATCCTGTCCACGGTCCGAGTGTAGGTTTGAATTCCTCACTCCGGGCAACGGTTTCCTAGCGGGTGGGCTTTGAGATAGGAGGTACCCTAAAAAGTATCCCCTTTACCCCATAAATTCCCGTGAAAAACCCACATGGTATAAGAAAAAAAATCCCATCACACTTTGCCATATGAGTAGCATCCACGTCACTGCCACCATGCCATCCACCTGATACACCTCACTGTACTAAAGCCATTTACTAACTCCACCTTTCTGTATTCATGCCTCATCACCAAAAGCATTAACGTCACTGTACCTTTACTTTACCTTACTGTACCCACTCCTGTAACTATGTTGGCCTTTTTCTATGTTTTTGTGTTGCCCTTGGCCAGTTTTCCCTCTTACATAAAAAAAAACACTAAAACATCCACCTCAGATACCTACACGAGACATGCCACATCCACCTGACCATCAACAACACCCACCATCAACACTAACCAAGTAGATGTATCACCCACAGTCACACACAACACTCACCTCACGTACCAACCTCACGTACCCACCTCACGTACCCACACCATCCAGACCATATTTCTATCTTCACCTGCTCTGATCCACTTGGCAGCGTCTCTTCAAACTCACCAAGCCGAACATTCATGCCATTTTCCGCCTCAAAACTTTCCCTGAAGGCAGACAGTCGCGTGTGGATGCCTCTCTCGGGATTCAAACAGCGAGGAACGAGTTTTGAGGCCACGGTTCTGACTTGACTTTAATCCCTTCAGTACCTTGACGCGTTTCCATATTCATTCTACTTACAATAAGGTGGCTTTGTACAGCTTCAAAACCTATGTGGGGGATTAAAATAGTGAAGACTGTGGCCATTAATCTTTTGACCACTATAAACCCTTTCTAATGTCAATAAAATAATATGATTGTTCACAAATCACAAGGTAAAAATGTGTCCCAGTATTCAAGTTTTTATTTGGCAATTTTAAACAGCTTAGAAAATTTATGTCGGGGATTAAAATGGTGAAGACTCCTGCCATTTACTTTCTGATCTCCATAGACACTTCCTAAAGTAAATAAAATTGTCTAATCACACACAAAATTCAGGATAAAAATGCGTTCCAGTATTGAAGAGGGGGGAACCATTTGACGCGACAAAGAAGCAAAGCCGAGTCTTAAATGTGGGAATGTATATATATATGTGAGGGAGTGAAGGAACGGTATCATCTCTCCACATCTCCTTATTTGCTCAGGTTAAATATTTATGCCTTTTTAAAAGTAGTAGATAATTCTTTTTTCATTTTACTAGTAAGATTATAAAAGTCTTTTCGAGAATATATTTTTCCTCTCAATTATAGAGGATGAGGAAGGAATTGGAATGCAAATCGAGAGAGAGAGAGAGAGAGAGAGAGAGAGAGAGAGAGAGAGAGAGAGAGAGAGAGAGAGAGAGAGAGAGAGAGAGAGAGAGAGAGAGAGAGAGAGAGAGAGAGAGAGAGAGAGAGAGAGAGAGAGAGAGAGAGAGAGAGAGAGAGAGAGAGAGAGAGAGAGAGAGAGAGAGAGAGAGAGAGAGAGAGAGAGAGAGAGAGAGAGACTATCTGAAAATACAAAACAAAAACACGGAACGCACGATTTCACACACACACACACACACACACACACACACACACACACACACACACACACACACACACACACACACACACACACACACACACTAACCCTCAGATACAAAACACGAAATACAAACCCACAAACATTAAAATTATTACCACCTTTGAGATTAATGACTTCCTACAACTTCCCTTTACCTTCACCAATCCTTACATTCTCAACACCTATACGGGAAACCAGCCAATTAACAGGTGAGTGTGGGATACCTGAGACTTGTCCCTTTCCCTACATGTCCCTTTCAGCCCTCCAGGTAAAAGAATGGGAGATAAAGAACAAGGGAAGCAAGGAACCATAATACGTAATACACTGAAGCAGCGTCTCAGATCAGATAAATATTTAAAAAAGTGGCCTTAACGTTACTGTTCGCTTTGTTGAATACGTGCAGAGTAAAATGTGGAGGAAGAGAGAGAGTGATGGAAGGTCGGAAAGAAAAAGAGGGAGTGAGAGGAGGGAAGGAGAAATGGAGGAAATGAGGGAGTGAGAGAGGGAGTGAATGAGTGATGAGAATGAGAAAAATACTGTCGATTCTATTTCTCTCTCTCTCTCTCTCTCTCTCTCTCTCTCTGCAACACACACAATGTACCCCGAATTAATTACAGCATTTATAGTCACGGTACAATATCACCCTCCACTGCACGCAAAATAAGAGAAATAATACACACAACTTATGCACGGCTGAATAAAAAGTATGCTTGTGATAAATCCCTTTGTCTGCCGCACGTGAGTATGTGTGTGTGCGTATGTACGTATGGATGTGTACAGGGGAGTGTATGGACGCGTGTATT
>NC_059286.1:10841139-10868639 GCF_017591435.1 Portunus trituberculatus
CTTTTACACACCATCTTCTTTTCCTCACTCTAAAATCTTTACTTTATATATGTAGACATTGCTATATCCTAAAACATGATATTTTTACCTTTCATTCACTCATTTCTCTCTTCCTTCATTCTCATCTTCACTGTTTTTATCACTTTTACACACCATCTTCTTTTCCTCACTCTAAATTCTTAACTACATACATATAGGCATTCCCCTACACTATACATATAAGCAAATAAACAACAATAAAAAAAAACCTTCATATTTGTCTATAAAACTTTAATGTCACGAAACTATCTAGAAAAAACTAATTATCTTCTCACATCCTTCCTTTTTCTGACCTAAAACTCTCTCACTCAGGCGTATTTTCCTTTCCACGGCTCATTTCTTTCTCTTAAATCGCCTAATCTTTGCCTCCCTCTCCTTCTCCCCCTCCTGTACCCACACAATCCTCCCTCCCCACCCTCCCCTGAGCTGCTCCTCCTCCACCTCGTCTCCCGTGGCAGTCATTACGAAGCTAGAGATTATTTTGCTCATTGCAGCCAAAATTCCACGGTAAAGACAGTACGTCAGGATAAGAGAAGCATTAGTCGGCTGAGAGAGGGAGAGGGAGAGAGCAAAGAGGGAGTGGAACAGAGAGGGAGAGGAAATGTAACACCTTTCTACATGTTCTGATAGTTTAAAAATTGGAGGTACACAGTGAGAGAGAGAGAGAGAGAGAGAGAGAGAGAGAGAGAGAGAGAGAGAGAGAGAGAGAGAGAGAGAGAGAGAGAGAGAGAGAGAGAGAGAGAGAGAGAGAGAGAGAGAGAGAGAGAGAGAGAGAGAGAGAGAGAGAGAGAGAGTGTACAACACCTTTTCTACCTGCTCTGATTGCTAACGAATTGGGCACACACACACACACACACACATACATTAGGATAAGAAAATCATTAGTCTGGCAAGAAAGAAAGAGGGAGAGGGAAGGAGAGGGGAGAACATAAGACGTATCTACATGTTTTCACTCCTAAAGACATGGAAACACACACACACACACACACACCCGGTAGCTCAGTGGTTAGAGCGCTGGCTTCACAAGCCAGAGGACCGGGGTTCGATTCCCCGGCCGGGTGGAGATATTTGGGTGTGTCTCCTTTTACGTGTAGCCGCTGTTCACCTAGCAGTGAGTAGGTACGGGATGTAAATCGAGGAGTTGTGATGTTGTCCCGGTGTGTGGTGTGTGCCTGGTCTCAGGCCTATCTGAAGATCGGAAATAATGAGCTCTGAGCTCGTTCCGTAGGGTAACGTCTCGTCAGAGACTGCAGCAGATCAAACAGTGAATCACACACACACACACACACACACACACACACACACACACACACACACACCAGAAAATTGAGGCTCTAGAGACAAAAGCCAGAGCAGTAAGTTATAAGACAGTGAATGCCAAGGTAATATTTTTTGTCAAAGTTAAAATCAAGGTTCTGTTCTTGTCTCCAATCCTCTGATAGCTCCTCCAATTACTGACGTTACGAGAGGTGCAGTCACGAGAGAGAGAGAGAGAGAGAGAGAGAGAGAGAGAGAGAGAGAGAGAGAGAGAGAGAGAGAGAGAGAGAGAGAGAGAGAGAGAGAGAGAGAGAGAGAGAGAGAGAGAGAGAGAGAGAGAGAGAGAGAGAGAGAGAGAGAGAGAGAGAGAGAGAGAGAGAGAGAGAGAGAGAGAGAGAGAGAGAGAGAGAGAGAGAGAGAGAGAGAGAGAGAGAGAGAGAGAGAGAGAGAGAGAGAGAGAGAGAGAGAGAGAGAGAGAGAGAGAGAGAGAGAGAGAGAGAGAGAGAGAGAGAGAGAGAGAGAGAGAGAGAGAGAGAGAGAGAGAGAGAGAGAGAGAGAGAGAGAGAGAGAGAGAGAGAGAGAGAGAGAGAGAGAGAGAGAGAGAGAGAGAGAGAGAGAGAGAGAGAGAGAGAGAGAGAGAGAGAGAGAGAGACTGTGACACCTCCCCAGCGTCCACTGTCACTCCTTCTGCCACACAGAGTGACTGCTCGGTACTCACTACCACGTCTACCGCCACACAGAGCAGCAGGGACTCTTCCTCCATAAACACAGCGAACGGAGTAGATCGCGGTGCCTCTGTTCGCCCACGAACCTCTCCTCAGACCACTTCAGGAGATTGGAGAAAAAAGAAATCTAAGAGGGAAGTGCAGCAGGACGCGAGGAGGGTGTCCAGCGAAGGACTGAGGACTCACCAGGCCACCAAGCAGACACAAAAGCGAGCCAAGGCAAAAGTGTGTGAGTACTGCTCACGGAAAGGACACACTTCTGCTACTTGCCACGCCAGAACTGACGATTTACGTCAGGAGCGTCTCCTACAGCGGCTTCTTACGGTGGAAAGATACACAGCCACACCCTTCCCACCTGCAGCGCCTCAGCCCGCCCACCCCCTCACTTCATTTCAGTCCTTGCCACAACCTCGCCCACTCCTTCCTCAGCCTGGTATCTGGAATCAGAACCAGGGGCGGCAGTGGACCACTCCTCTTCACCAGTACCAGCAGTCGGCCGCGGACCCTAACCACCACCTCGGACTAGCAGGCCTCGCTCACTACCATCCCTCACCATGGTACAGCCAGCTTGCCCCGCCGCCAACTAAAGGTCGTCTCTAGCAACGTCCGTGGTCTCCGGACTAACCTTGCAGACTTATACCACAACTGTGTGCAACGACACAATGCAGACGTTGTTGTGGTGACCGAGACATGGCTGAACAGTGAGGTGGAGCCCACGTATGGCAGGATGCAGGGCTTCACCCACTGGGTGAGGAGGGACCGACAGGAGCGAACAGGAGGTGGAGTGGCTGTCTGCTTCAAGGAAGGAATGCAGGCCCAGCTACTCGACATAGACACGCCTCCAATGATGGAGATGATGTACTTCCGAGTAATGCTGGCAGACCGCTCAGCCCTCCTGCTGTGTGCCCTGTATCGCCCCCCGCGACAAGGGCCTGACTCACTCTGTACCTGACTGAGACCTTAGACAACCTGATGATGGCACACAGCTGCAGCCACGTGCTGATTGTGGGGGATCTCAATCACCACCTGGAAAGAGACGCCTACGAGAATCTCCTGAGGTGCAGGGTCTGACAGATCATGTCACCTTCCCCACACATGAACGAGGAGGGACATTAGACCCTGTCATCTCAGACTACCAGGAAGACAAGCTTCAGTGTCATCAGCTGGGGCTCGTGGGCAGCTCTGACCATCACGCTGTACTGACACAGCTGGAAGTGGGCGTGGCTCAGGACGAGGCCACCACCCGCACCATCTGGCTGTGGAACAAAGCAGACTGGGCTTCCCTGCGCCGCGACCTGACCCACACCCCATGGGCCACTCTGCTACAGGGAGGAGCAGAGAGTGAAGCACTTGCACTCACCTCTCACCTTCTCGCCCTCCAGAGACGCCACGTCCCACACAGGGAATACACCACCAGATCGACGGATCAGCCATGGTTTGGCTACCGTTGCCGTGTTGCTGCCGAGGCAAAGTATGCTGCCTGGCTCCGCTACAAGAGGAACCCGACTCGGCGCAACAAGGACCTGCACAGGGCTGCATGCAGGAGGATGGTGGTAACCAGCAAGTGGGCCTTAAAAAAGTGGGAGGAAAGCCTGCGCCGGAAACTGTGTGGCACTGGCGTAGGAAACAAAACTTGGTGGTCTCTTGTTAAGGACAAACAAGGAACTGGCCACCAAGAATCCATCCCTCCCTCAGCAAGCAGGACGGTACTGTCGCCACCAGCAGTAAGGAGAGGGCACAGTTGCTGGCTTCCTTGTTTGCTGGAAAAATGAAGGTCGGGAATCCACAGCAGCCACCGCCTCAGCTGGTCCAGCAATGTGAGAAGACTGTCACCATGGTGGAGGTGACGCATCAGCAGGTGAAGCGATTATTGCGGGGCTGGACACACAGAAAGCCACCGGCCCTGATGACATCAGCCCGCACCTGCTGAAGCGATGCTCCCAGGAACTGGCTGCCCCTCTCACCCAAGTTCACAACTTGTGTACGGGAAAACGTCTGGCCTTCAGTGTGGAAGGAGGCTCGAGTAGTTCCTGCACACAAAAAGCTCCAGGACGGACCCAAAAAACTACAGACCCATATCCCTGTTGTCAGTGGTGGGTAAAGTGTTTGAGAGGGTCGTGGCAGAGGTGGTGTGTAGCCATCTCAAGGACAATGCCCTCCTCTCAGACCAACAGTTTGGGTTCAGACCTGGAAGGTCAACCTCCGACCTAATGATGCTTCTCACCAGGCATTGGCAGGACGCCCTCGACGACGGCAAGGACACTATAGTGGTTGCTTTGGACATAGCAGGAGCTTTTGATAAAGTATGGCACAACGGATTACTAGAAAAGCTTCGTGCTAAAGGCATCCAGGGTGGCTTGCTACGACTCTTGGGAAATTACCTGCAGGACAGAAGCCTCAAGGTGGTTGTCAACGGGCAAACATCTGAGTCCCTGCCTGTGGAGGCATCAGTGCCACAGGGTTCAATTCTTGGCCCACTCCTGTGGAATATCTACGTGGATGATCTTCTCCAGCTACTGCCAGGAGTCATGGCCTATGCTGATGACTGCACCCTCTCCTATACCTATCCACGCCAGGACAGTGGGCGGGCTGCTGAGGCCATCAATCAGCAGCTACGAGTGATAAAGGAGTGGGGTGCTCGCTGGCAAGTGACATTCGCGCCGGAGAAGACACAAGCAATGGTTGTCTCTCGGTCCCCAGCCGCCATGGCAGCAATGGCAGGAAAGTTGTCTTTGGCGCTGCTGCTCTCCCACTCCAAGATGACGTCAAGATACTTGGAGTGGAGGTGGATCGAGGGCTGAGGTTTGACAGGCATGTCAAAACCATTGCCAAGAAAGCCTCTCACAGGATCTCCGCTCTCAGAAGGATCGCCAGTTTCCTCGACAGGAAGGGAGACTGCTGCTGTACAAGGCACAGGTGCGGCCCCACCTTGAATACGCAGCTCTCTCCTGGATGTCCTGTGCCGCCACACACAGAAGGAGACTGGACAGCATCCAACGCCGCGCCATACGGCTAGTAGATGCTGCACTACCACCTCACCCAGAGCCTGAGCGTCCCCTTGATTCACTGGAACACCGCAGAGACGTGGCGGCGATCGTAGTGTTCCATAAGGCACAGGTGCAAAGAGTGCCACATCTGGCAGGGCTGCGTCATCCTCTAAGAGTCACCGCACGGAGCACGAGAACGGTGCTCAATGGTGGTGACGCCGTAGAGGTGCCGCGATCCCACGGGTGTCAGCATCAACGCACCTTCGCAGGACGCGTCTCCAGGATGTGGAACTTGTTCACGGCCGCGGTGCCTCACGTCCAGGAGATGAACACACAGTGTCAAACTGATGGCACATAAGTGGAGACAGACACTGCCAACTCCTCTGACACTCTTTGTGACGTGACACTCAGTGTAGTGCAGTGCGTGAATAGTGCTAGTGAAGTGAAACGAATAGTGCTCCATTTACATGCTGACCATCTTGTATATTATCTATTTTTAAGTCTTGTAAATATTGTAGAGAAATAGATTGTAGTACCCTTAGAATAGGTAGCACACGACAGTGCGCCTTTGGGTACATGTTCCTTTGTATTAAGTTTTGTTTAAATAAAAAAAAAAAAAAAGAGAGAGAGAGAGAGAGAGAGAGAGAGAGAGAGAGAGAGAGAGAGAGAGAGAGAGAGAGAGAGAGAGAGAGAGAGAGAGAGAGAGAGAGAGAGAGAGAGAGAGAGAGAGAGAGAGAGAGAGAGAGAGAGAGAGAGAGAGAGAGAGAGAGAGAGAGAGAGAGAGAGAGAGAGAGAGAGAGAGAGAGCAACGAAGAATCTCCAAATAAAAAAAAGAAAACGTTAAGAAGTGTGAGGATAAGAAGCAATCTTGTGCAGACCATCAACTGTTCACTCACGCGGAAGAAAGATGAGGGAGAGGAGGAGGAGGAGAGGAAGGAGAGGAAGGGAAGCAGAGATGATAATAAAAGACGGTGAAAAGGGAGGAAAAACATAAGGATGAATAAGATAATGGTAACGAGTAAACTGAGAACAAAAGGGAGGAAAGCAGAGGAGGGGATGATAATAGTGAAAAAGAGGAGGAGAGGAAGGGAAGCAAAGAAGATTATAAAAGCGGGGAAAATGAGGAGAAACAAACATGAGGATGAATATGATAATGCTACACAGCAAACTGGAAATGGTTTAGAATGAAGGAAAAGGGAAGGAAAACAGAGGAATGATAATAATTGTGTGAAAGGAAAAAAAAAATTCATATATGAAACAAATGTAGAATAGAATACCAAACTGAGGAAGAGAAGCAGGAATATAAAACGAAAAGCAAAGGTGAAGAGCAGGTGATAAAAAGAGAGACAGAGAAATTAAGTAAATACTGAGTGACGCAAGTAAATGTCAGAGGAAGGGATAATGGAAAAGAGACGAAGAAGAAAAGATAATGAAAGAGGAGAAAAGAAAGAGACATGGCTGGAAACAGATACGTAGTGAAATATGAAAGGATGAAATGCAACGAAATAACCTAAGAAATGAAAAAAGGAAATACAAAGGTGGAAAAAGATGAAGGAACAGAGGAAGGGAGAGAGGGAGGGAGGGAGGAAGAGAAGAGAAGGAAGGAAGATGATAATAATGATAAAAAAAGAGATATATAGGAACCCAGAAGCAGATAAATGGAGAAACAAAATAATATGACAAAGAGTAAACTGAGAAAGGCGCAAGTAAATATAAGGAGAGAGAGAATGAAATGAAGGAAAAACGAGGAAGGGAGGAAGAGAAAGGGAAAGAGAAAAAAAAAAAATGAGTCAGATGAAACACAAATGTCCATACGAATGTGAGAATGGAGGCAATTCTCAACAAGAAAAAAAAACAACACAAAAGGAAATAATGGAATGGAAACGCATAAATAAATTGAAAACTGGGAATTGCTGTTATAATTGCAATAGTGAACGTAATAAAGTGCAAGGAAGACAAGGAGTTGATTTAGAAAGAGACGCCGCTCATATACTGACCAAAAAAACAGGCGAGGGAGAAATGTTACTCCTAAATATTCCAAAACACTAAAGATAATTGTTCTGCAGGGAATGAAAGCAACAGAGAAGTGTGCAGGAGAGAGAGAGAGAGAGAGAGAGAGAGAGAGAGAGAGAGAGAGAGAGAGAGAGAGAGAGAGAGAGAGAGAGAGAGAGAGAGAGAGAGAGAGAGAGAGAGAGAGAGAGAGAGAGAGAGAGAGAGAGAGAGAGAGAGAGAGAGAGAGAGAGAGAGAGAGAGAGAGAGAGAGAGAGAAAGAGAGAGAGAGAGAGAGAGAGAGAGAGAGAGAGAGAGAGAGAGAGAGAGAGAGAGAGAGAGAGAGAGAGAGAGAGAGAGAGAGAGAGAGAGAGAGAGAGAGAGAGAGAGAGAGAGAGAGAGAGAGAGAGAGAGAGAGAGAGAGAGAGAGAGAGAGAGAGAGAGAGAGAGAGAGAGAGAGAGTGCTAAAGTGAAACGAATAGTCGCTGAATTATACTATTTTAAGTCTTGTAAATATTGTAGAGAAATAGATTGTAGTACCCTTTATTGTTACAAGTTATTCGGAATTATACCTCCATTGTTACAAGTTATTCGCATTTTGGCACAGAAAGAAACGACAATAAGAAAAAAAAAATCGTGAGATAGAATACAATCAAGACACATCACTAACTATTATTCCTGCCATAAAAAATGCAGAGAAGCAATTCCGTGTTGCATGGCTGCTTCAAGACTACATTGGAAATTCTGTTGCATGTACTTATTGAGCCAAAATTTGAAAGCGAAGAATGATGATGGTGCTTATATTTCTTGAATCTATTTACTGAAACGTTTGGTTATATTTTGTAAAGTCGAGGGAAGGGTAAGGCAAGAGACGCCTGGTGAAGAGTTATACTGTAATACGTACTAGTGATGATGTTTATGTTTATTTTTTGTTTAGGGAACCAGAACTCAAGTGGGCCTTTGTTTTTAATATTTTATTGCCCTTAGCTGGCTTCTCTCCTGCATAGAAAAAAAAGGAAGAACACAGACATGCAGAGCCGAGGTTCAGTACTGAAATTTGACGTAAGGCGTTCACCAGAAAGGCCTCCTACTTATACAACAATAACATGTTAGCAGCTAGTGTCAAGGAAGGGGATAAATTTGGTATGTTCAAGAAAAGATTGAAGACTTTTCTATTCAATCAGTGCTGTGATCTGGAAAATATGACTGTGAAAGAGCAATATAGATGCTGAAAGGAAGATTGAAGGTGGGAGTACGGAGTGTCTACACAGATGGAGTACTCCTATGAAGAACTACAATCAAGTATCAAGTATTGTTATGTATAGAGGGTGTATTCAAGACATTTGTGCCAGAATTTTGCCTAACTTTTTAATCTATAAGGGAACTGGCAATCAAGTGGGCCTTTTTTTTCTTTGGTCGGCTTCGCCTACTGCATGAATAAAATATGTGTATTTTGTGTATAGAAGGTGTATTGTGTGTAGAGAAAGTGTACTTTGTGTGTATGGTATTATGTGTATAGAAGGTATATTGTACGAATAGAAAGTGTATTGTGTGTATAGAAAGTGTATTGTGTGTATAGGTGTAACATGTGTGTGCATAGAAGGAACATTTTTTGTATAGAAAGTGTATTGTATGTAAAGAAGGTGTACTGTATGTATAGCAGGTGTACTGAGTGATTAGCAGGTACACCCATGAAAGTTGAAGTGTATACTCGTATTCTGATGCGGTTTATTCTCTCACCACGATTATATGCAAGGCCACAAAAATCAATCCTCGGTTCTCTACACATAACAATATTGATAATCTTATTGGTCTACCATTACCCCCCCAAAAACACGCTTAAAAATTCTGCACCTTCAACAGGAATTTTCAAAAGTAATGTCAGTGCGTGCTTAAGTGCTTTAGAATATTATTACCCGAATATCGATGGCGCAGTAAACCGTAATTGAAAGGCTGAAGTAATATTTAAACCATTCCCTTGCTCCAGTACCTTCCTCCCCTTTGCAAGTCCCGCCAAGCCCCGCCAAGCCCCTCACACGCGCATAACTACCCCCCACAGCCCCGAGCCTTGATGCATTCCCTTGAACACATCCTTGCCTTCCTGCCACCTCCTCCCCAAGGCCTCGCCACTCACCTGACACGCACCTCACGCCTCATAACTGCACGTCGCGACCCCCAGATCACATTGCACTCTTGCAAAAAAGACTCACGCTTCCCTGGAAATGACGCTGCCTTGCCTTGGTAAAAAAGAATTCGTGAAACCTTATGATTCTCCCTCTCCCTCTCTCACTCTCTCACTCTTTCTCTTTCCCTTCCAGTCTACCACGCTGCAATCTTAAAGGAACGATCTGTACTTCCACGAACGTGACACTGAGACTCACACATACTGATTTACTATACTGACAGTGAGTTTCTACCGGGAAAAGTGAAAGGCGAGTGTGTGAAAATACGAGCGCTTCTGAGAAAATAAAGAATGCATATTGTATAGGAGTAGAAAAGTGTGGGAGGTTGTTTGGTCAAGGTGAGTTATTTGTAAGCCGTGTTCTGTAAATAAATAATGGTCACTTGAGAATTTGTGTGTATGTGTGTGTGTGTGTGTGTGTGTGTGTGTGTGTGTGTGTGTGTGTGTGTGTGTGTGTGTGTGTGTGTGTGTGTGTGTGTGTGTGTGTGTGTGTGTGTGTGTGTGTAGACATACGCACTATCACCTCAGCACGATATAAAGAAAATAAAAAAATTGAACCACAAAATAAATCACTGCTAACACACACACACACACACACACACACACACACACACACACACACACACACACACACACACACACACACACACACACACACACACACACACACACAATTGTAATCTGGGATCCTCCAATACCCAGTCAGTTCGTCGTGGATTGTAGTTATAACTTCTTAGAATCCATGGTCAGCTGCTCCCTTGCCTCATTAGGGCCCAGAATGAAGGACAATAAGAGCTGGGAACCACTGAGATTACTAAGATTACAAGCCTCCTATTGGTTCTCAGGTTATAGAGGCGGTGATGAAAGGGACTGCAGGAGACTGATTAAAGCTAGTGTATTGACTTGTGATGGATTATATTCTGCTCTGTTACCTGTAAATGTATTCATAAGGTATGGATTAGTAATGTGTGGAAGTGGTGCGTGAAAAAAGAGAAATGTATGTTGATGGACACTTCAAATACACACAAAATAGTCTAAAAACGTTAGTCCTTCGAAAAATATGGATAATGTATTCAAAAGGCACGTATTGATTAGTAATGTGTGATAGTGGTGTGTGAAAAAAATGGAAATGTATGTTGATGATCACTTCCTAATATACAATACACCAAAAAACATCTATAAAATCATCAACTAAGAAAATGTACAGACTTCCTACATTACAATACACACATGACGTATTCATGAGACACATATGGATTAATGTATGATGGTAGTATGTTGACAATCACTTCCTAACATACAATACACAAAAACATCTAAAAAAAAGTCACTCCCTATGAAAATATTTAGACTTTCCACCTCACAATACACACATAACCCAAAGCCACCACCACCACCACCACCACCACCACCACCACCACCACCAGCATTCAGAAAGCCTTACTCTTTTACCACGACAGTTTTCCAAGGCCACAGAGACGACTAGCCACACTCTCAAGACAGTTCCTCCTTAAAATAATCTAGAATACTTGCCAGTCTATCACCAGGACCAAAAAAATACCCTTCAAACCATGAACATCTTGAACTAGAGCCTTTGGAAACAGTGATGGTGAGAAAGCAAAGCGTTTCAGAACACGGACCCATCACCCTGCTCAAGACACGACAGGGAACTCCACAAATGATTCTTTCAGCAACAGAATTTTGAGCTTATTTGATCCTAGGGTACGCTGAGAGGCGGACAAGTGACAGGAGGAACAAACAGGCCGTCGCAAGTGTGTGGCGGCAAGAGGCGAGGCTGCGGGGATATGAGGCGGCGAAGGGAGGTGAAGGGGAGACTGTTGGGATGTAAGCTTGGCAGATTGACATTCACTCTTACGGGAATAATAGACTGCCATTCTTGAGGTTCCTGTTTTGGCTTAGCGTGCTGGTGAGATAGGAAGTCTGCGGGGGTGGTGGAGAGGGAGAGAGAGAGGGAGAGAGGGAGAGGGAAAGTAAAAGGAAATCTACACAAGTGAAAGAAGGGAGAGGAAAAATATGATTCTGTACTGACTTACTGCTGGTTGAGATGAGCCAGTGAGAGCAGGGAGAGTAGAGGGAGGGGAAACGTAATGAAAGAGGGAGGAGGGAGAAGAGGAGGAAGAGGAGGAGGAGGAGGAAATAAAATAAAAAGTGAAGGAGAGAGAGAGAGAGAGAGAGAGAGAGAGAGAGAGAGAGAGAGAGAGAGAGAGAGAGAGAGAGAGAGAGAGAGAGAGAGAGAGAGAGAGAGAGAGAGAGAGAGAGAGAGAGAGAGAGAGAGAGAGAGAGAGAGAGAGAGAGAGAGAGAGAGAGAGAAACATACATAAATACATACATACATACATATACAGTATACATACATACATACAGACAGACAGACACACTCCACCTTCTTTCCCCACCTCCACACTGTCGTCCTGCCCTAACCTCACCTCAAGATCTCAGTCACAGCACATTCCTAAATCCAAACTAGACCTTTTCATAACATTTTTCCTTCCTTTTCCTCGCTGATAGTTTCACGCCACACTCAGACAAAGAAAACACTGCGTCGCCAAAACATTCAAGCTTTTTTTCGCTGCATTGGCAAGTAAGTGCGTGAGTGAGAGAGTGGAAGAGTGAGCAAGTGAGTTAGAGTGAGTGAGGGAGTAAGAGAGTGAGCGAGTGAGGAAGTGGGCCAGTGAAAGCCAGTGAAAGAGTGAGTAAGGCAGTGTGAGAGTGTAGGAATGAGTGAGTGAGTGAGTGAGTGAGTGAGTGAATGAGCGAGTGAGAGAGAGAGAGAGAGAGAGAGAGAGAGAGAGAGAGAGAGAGAGAGAGAGAGAGAGAGAGAGAGAGAGAGAGAGAGAGAGAGAGAGAGAGAGAGAGAGAGAGAGAGAGAGAGAGAGAGAGAGAGAGAGAGAGAGAGAGAGAGAGAGAGAGAGAGAGAGAGAGAGAGAGAGAGAGAGAGAGAGAGGTAGTGCTATTACTGATGAAACTCATATTAAAAGCAAACCAAAGGAACAGATAACCACTCGCTTCATTAAATATTCAGCTTCGTTGGCTTAATATTCAAATAATCTTAATATATGCACGAGTGCCAGGATGGAGGACTCGCTAAGCGGCACTTTCGGTTCAGCGTGGCACTATTTATGCACGGCCTCATTTCATTTCGGCCCGGGCGGAGACAAACTTGCAAAAACTGTGTCGCCAAAACAAAAATAACAACTTTCTCCTTCTCTTGCTTCTCTTTCGTCTTCTTCCCTCACGGCCTGCCTGCCTGTCTGTCTTCCACTGTTTTTTCTCTCCCTTTTCTTCTCCCTTTTTCAAATATTTTTCCCCTCTTCTTCTCCGGCCACATACTGTCTTCTCTTCCCTCAACCTCATCTGCCCCTAATACCTTCTTCCTATTCTGCCTCCCTCCCTTCATGGCCTTCCCAAAACATTCCTTTCCCTTCACCCTCCTATTCCCAAACTCTGCTCTTCCCTCACTCACTCAACAACCGACTCTCACCTTCCCTTTACAGTTTCCCTTACCTCTCCCACCCTCTCCCTTACCCTCCACTCCAATCACACTCCTATACCCACACACCCACGTTCACACACACACACAAACATCCTCCACACACGCATTGCAACAAGGATAAAGGACAGAACCTAAACCACTCCCCACTGTTCGCTCCGTCACCTTTTCCTTACACTGCCAGATTCCCAAAGCAGACCCGGAGCACTTCACGGACGCTAGCACACCCTCGACACAGAAAGCAGGGAGGAGTGCTGGGTGTAACGAGAGTGTGGCTTGAGACTCGCCCCTGCTAACACTACCAGCAGGAGCGTGCGAGGACTTAAAGACTACATGCCCGTGTGTGAAAAGGAGAGTAGAAGCGAAATGCATTAAGAAGTATGAAGAGAAAACCAGGAATCGATTAAAAGGGACTGAGGAAAACCATTTAAAGGGACAGGAATAAAGGGAAAGGCAGTAAGATGTAGGATAGAATAAAGATAGAAATGGAAAAGAGGAAGATGTGCAGGACAGTAAGAAATGAAGGAGACTCGTGCCTGGCTGTAAGGAAGCATCGAAAGGAGAGTATTGTGCAACGTACCGTGACAAAAAAATAGAGTAACGATCGAGGTGTGGAGTGTTATGAAGCAGCGATGAAGTGATTTCAAGGCGCCAAGAGAGTAAGAAGAAAGGTAGTGATGTGGAAAAGTAAGAGAATGGAAAGACTTACGAGGAGTTCGATACAGGTCAGCGACATGTACGAGGTGACAAACATTAGAGGACTGAGTAAAGTGTAGGAGAGCCAGTGGAGTGTGTAAATGGAGTGAAAGAATGTGAGAAGCACGTGGATGAGAGATGTTATAGACACGAACGAGGAGAAACAAGAAATAGGAGTAGAAAAAAAAAAAAAAGGATGGAAATAAAAATAGAACTAGAAATGAAAAAGAATGGCAAGTAAAGAGTGGGAAAAAATAAATACAAACGAGTAGATAAAAAAAAAACAAGTAAAGAAAATGAAGGAAGGATAGAAATACGAAAGGAAAATGCATGAATAAAAAAAAAACAATAAAAAAAACGTGAGTAATATAGATTATACACACAACCCAAAAAACAACGAAAGAGGATTATAAACAGGAGAAAGAGATGGTGAACTAAAATGCGTGAAATACTTCAATGACAAAAAATGAAAGAGCAAATAGGAAGGAAAAAAAGAGAGAGGAGGACGATGAACAAAGGAATTAGAACGAAGCGAAATGGAAATAGGACTATGAGAAGAGAGAGCTGACAAAGGATGCAGCACAGAGAGAGAGAGAGAGAGAGAGAGAGAGAGAGAGAGAGAGAGAGAGAGAGAGAGAGAGAGAGAGAGAGAGAGAGAGAGAGAGAGAGAGAGAGAGAGAGAGAGAGAGAGAGAGAGAGAGAGAGAGAGAGAGAGAGAGAGAGGAGAGAGAGAGAGAGAGAGAGAGAGAGAGAGAGAGAGAGAGAGAGAGAGAGAGAGAGAGAGAGAGAGAGAGAGAGAGAGAGAGAGAGAGAGAGAGAGAGAGAGAGAGAGAGAGAGAGAGAGAGAGAGAGAGAGAGAGTAGAATGGGTACGTGATAATGCAGATTCGAGGAGAGGACTGGAAGAGACTGGAAAGGGACTGGAAGGGACTGGAAGGGGTTGGAAGGGGCTGGAAGGGGATAGAAGGGACTGTGTGGCTCAAGGGTCAATTTGGAGCAGCCTAGTCAAGGTACATTAGTTTCTCTCTCCAGCCTGCAGAACACTACGCCGCCGCAGCCCCCCACCACCACCACCACCACCACCATATAGCATAACCTAACCTAACCTAATCTGACAAAGCATATAATATAAGAATACCACCACCACCACAACATCACATAGCATACCATATATAGTCTAGCCAAAACGAGTATAATATGATAGAAATATACCATCACCACAACTACCATTAAAATCACCACTACCACCACCACCACCACCACCACATAACATAGCACAGCCTAACCCAACCTAACATAACATAACAAAATAGAAGAATACCACCACCACCACTATCATCACCACCACAACCACTTCTACCATCACCACCACCACCACCACCACCAACAACAACACCAACATCACATACCATAACCTTACCTAACATAACATAGCATTATAAAGGAATACCACCACCACCACCACCACCACCACCTCCTAACTTAACCTAACCTAACCAAACCCAAAACAATAAAAAAACACCACCACATCCACCACCAGTACCACCACCACCACCACCACCACCACCACCACCACCAATGCTGCCGCCACCTGCATTTAACCCCAGCACGACACGCTCCATAATGCAATTCCCACACCTGCTTATTCCCCGGCGTGATGTATCGGTGCTTGGGCGCAGGCAGGAGTGTGGCGAGGCAAAAGTACAGAGAAAAAAGAAGCTAACACACGAATATTCAGGAAGCTTGAACCGCCATTAAGGAAAGCCTGGGTATTGAAGAGAGAGAGAGAGAGAGAGAGAGAGAGAGAGAGAGAGAGAGAGAGAGAGAGAGAGAGAGAGAGAGAGAGAGAGAGAGAGAGAGAGAGAGAGAGAGAGAGAGAGAGAGAGAGAGAGAGAGAGAGAGAGAGAGAGAGAGAGAGAGAGAGAGACAAACAGAGAGAGAATCATTCATCGACTACTACAAACATCCTCCTCCTATCCTCCTCCTCCTCCTCCTATTCCTCCTCCTCCTCCTCTTTCCTCCTCCTCTTCCTCTTTCTTCTCCATTCAAGTTCTGCTTCATCCTCTTTCAAGCATTTTTTTTTTTTTTTTCCATTTTAACTTCCACCTCTTTATCTCCACCATCCTGTTCCACTACCTCCTCCTCCTCTTCCTCCTCCTCTTCCTCCTTCTCTCACCTTTATCTCCAGCTGTTTTCACATTCTTTCTCCTACAAATCCTTATCTTTCCTCCACCTCCTCCTTTCCTCTTCCTCCTCCTCCACCTCTACTTTCTTCACCCGTTAAATCCTCCCTTCCCTCCACCTTCTTTCTCATAATCCACCCTACTCCATCTCCTGCCTCCTCTCAAAGTCTCGCATCTCCACCTCATCTCCTCCACCTTCCTTCCTCCTCCTCCTCCTCCTCCTCTTCCTCTTCCTATTCATTTTACTTCTTTCCTGTATCTTGTGTAAATTTCATCCTTCTTTTTTTTTCTTCTATTTTCTTGTTTTTCGTTCCCCTATTCTTTTCTATTCTACTTCTTTATGATTTGTTCTCTCTCATTTTTCATCCTGCTTTCTTCTTTTTGTTTCTTCTCCTCCTCTTCCTCCTCCTCCTTCTCCTATTCTTTCTCCTATTTTCTTCTTTTTCCTTTCTTATTTTTTCTCCTCTACTTCTCGAGAGAGAGAGAGAGAGAGAGAGAGAGAGAGAGAGAGAGAGAGAGAGAGAGAGAGAGAGAGAGAGAGAGAGAGAGAGAGAGAGAGAGAGAGAGAGAGAGAGAGAGAGAGGTCACGCACGTGGTAGCTCCGTGTTTTTCGTGGTGTTACAGTGGTTTAACAAAGTGCAGTGTTGTGAAAATTTCAGTGCTTGAAGTGCTAAGTGTCCTGGTGTCCATGTAAAAGTGTAAGGTGTGCTAAGCCTTGCAATAGTGTTAAAAATCACTTGAAAAGAGTGTTTGTACCCGTGCAGTGACCGAGACCCGGCCTGACCTGACGCGAGGCCTAAGGCAGCACACAGTTGCCAAATCTCCAAGGTAGTTTTTAAACAACCTGTATCTCTCTCCGTGGCTGGTTTGGCTTGACTTGTGGGAGAGGTAGTTAGTGTCGTGTGTTTTTTGTGCGCCTGTGGGGAAGTGCTTTGTGTTCTGTGCCAGTGTTTAGTGTCTGTGTTCACGAGTGTGTTAGTGTCGTACGTGTCGTTTAGAGCCAACACTCGTTGTCGCTCCCACACCTGGCTCCACAATTCCCCAGGAATCACTAATCCTCTCCTCAATGTCCAGCCCCGCCCATCGCCCCATAGCCAGGCGAGACTTGCCTGGCTACCAGCCACAGAATTGGTGTTGCGTTTGTGGCAAAGCAACACTTAAGACTCAACACGTGAGCTGTGACGAGGAAACCTGCCGTAACCTTTGTCACAACAGCTGCCTTGGGGATACGCCAGTCTTCAAGTGTAGCTACACGGAACAGCTACGACTCCAAGCAAACATCCCGGACCCCGTCATCTACATCAGCGAGGAGACTGACACCCCACGCCACTACCGGACGATAGTGGGAGAGTCAGTGGGAGGGCTTGGAGAGAGGAGAGCTAGTTTCACTAGTTGAGAAGCTCACTGAGGAAGCCTCTCAACAAAACTGTGTGATTAAGTCCCTCCAGGACGACAGAGACTTGATCATACAGCACAGAGACGTGTTTGCTGCGGCTCTCAGAGTAGCAGACAGGCTGATAGCGTCAAAACAGCGCCAGACGCAAGTAGCCACACGCTCTCAGGCAGTCAGCGCCCACGCAGAGTCAATTGACGAACACTGGGAGGTGGTTTGTCAGGACTCTGAGAGGTGGAGGACGTGGTGGAGCTCGGATAAACCGCAACAGATCCGGTACGCAGCTGTTTTCTCCACTTCCACCTTCCCTTCGCCTGCCCGGGAAACAACGACCGCTCCGCCTACCTCCACTGCTTCCACCGCCACACAGAGCGACTGTGACACCTCCCCAGCGTCCACTGTCACCCTTCTGCCACACAGAGTGACTGCTCGGTACTCACTACCACGTCTACCGCCACACAGAGCAGCAGGGACTCTTCCTCCATAAACACAGCGAACGGAGTAGATCGCGGTGCCTCTGTTCGCCCACGAACCTCTCCTCAGACCACTTCAGGAGATTGGAGAAAAAAGAAATCTAAGAGGGAAGTGCAGCAGGACGCGAGGAGGGTGTCCAGCGAAGGACTGAGGACTCACCAGGCCACCAAGCAGACACAAAAGCGAGCCAAGGCAAAAGTGTGTGAGTACTGCTCACGGAAAGGACACACTTCTGCTACTTGCCACGCCAGAACTGACGATTTACGTCAGGAGCGTCTCCTACAGCGGCTTCTTACGGTGGAAAGATACACAGCCACACCCTTCCCACCTGCAGCGCCTCAGCCCGCCCACCCCCTCACTTCATTTCAGTCCTTGCCACAACCTCGCCCACTCCTTCCTCAGCCTGGTATCTGGAATCAGAACCAGGGGCGGCAGTGGACCACCCTCTTCACCAGTACCAGCAGTCGGCCGCGGACCCTAACCACCACCTCGGACTAGCAGGCCTCGCTCACTACCATCCCTCACCATGGTACAGCCAGCTTGCCCCGCCGCCAACTAAAGGTCGTCTCTAGCAACGTCCGTGGTCTCCGGACTAACCTTGCAGACTTATACCACAACTGTGTGCAACGACACAATGCAGACGTTGTTGTGGTGACCGAGACATGGCTGAACAGTGAGGTGGAGCCCACGTATGGCAGGATGCAGGGCTTCACCCACTGGGTGAGGAGGGACCGACAGGAGCGAACAGGAGGTGGAGTGGCTGTCTGCTTCAAGGAAGGAATGCAGGCCCAGCTACTCGACATAGACACGCCTCCAATGATGGAGATGATGTACTTCCGAGTAATGCTGGCAGACCGCTCAGCCCTCCTGCTGTGTGCCCTGTATCGCCCCCCGCGACAAGGGCCTGACTCACTCTGTACCTGACTGAGACCTTAGACAACCTGATGATGGCACACAGCTGCAGCCACGTGCTGATTGTGGGGGATCTCAATCACCACCTGGAAAGAGACGCCTACGAGAATCTCCTGAGGTGCAGGGTCTGACAGATCATGTCACCTTCCCACACATGAACGAGGAGGGACATTAGACCCTGTCATCTCAGACTACCAGGAAGACAAGCTTCAGTGTCATCAGCTGGGGCTCGTGGGCAGCTCTGACCATCACGCTGTACTGACACAGCTGGAAGTGGGCGTGGCTCAGGACGAGGCCACCACCCGCACCATCTGGCTGTGGAACAAAGCAGACTGGGCTTCCCTGCGCCGCGACCTGACCCACACCCCATGGGCCACTTTGCTACAGGGAGGAGCAGAGAGTGAAGCACTTGCACTCACCTCTCACCTTCTCGCCCTCCAGAGACGCCACGTCCCACACAGGGAATACACCACCAGATCGACGGATCAGCCATGGTTTGGCTACCGTTGCCGTGTTGCTGCCGAGGCAAAGTATGCTGCCTGGCTCCGCTACAAGAGGAACCCGACTCGGCGCAACAAGGACCTGCACAGGGCTGCATGCAGGAGGATGGTGGTAACCAGCAAGTGGGCCTTAAAAAAGTGGGAGGAAAGCCTGCGCCGGAAACTGTGTGGCACTGGCGTAGGAAACAAAACTTGGTGGTCTCTTGTTAAGGACAAACAAGGAACTGGCCACCAAGAATCCATCCCTCCCTCAGCAAGCAGGACGGTACTGTCGCCACCAGCAGTAAGGAGAGGGCACAGTTGCTGGCTTCCTTGTTTGCTGGAAAATGAAGGTCGGGAATCCACAGCAGCCACCGCCTCAGCTGGTCCAGCAATGTGAGAAGACTGTCACCATGGTGGAGGTGACGCATCAGCAGGTGAAGCGATTATTGCGGGGCTGGACACACAGAAAGCCACCGGCCCTGATGACATCAGCCCGCACCTGCTGAAGCGATGCTCCCAGGAACTGGCTGCCCCTCTCACCCAAGTTCACAACTTGTGTACGGGAAAACGTCTGGCCTTCAGTGTGGAAGGAGGCTCGAGTAGTTCCTGCACACAAAAAGCTCCAGGACGGACCCAAAAAACTACAGACCCATATCCCTGTTGTCAGTGGTGGGTAAAGTGTTTGAGAGGGTCGTGGCAGAGGTGGTGTGTAGCCATCTCAAGGACAATGCCCTCCTCTCAGACCAACAGTTTGGGTTCAGACCTGGAAGGTCAACCTCCGACCTAATGATGCTTCTCACCAGGCATTGGCAGGACGCCCTCGACGACGGCAAGGACACTATAGTGGTTGCTTTGGACATAGCAGGAGCTTTTGATAAAGTATGGCACAACGGATTACTAGAAAAGCTTCGTGCTAAAGGCATCCAGGGTGGCTTGCTACGACTCTTGGGAAATTACCTGCAGGACAGAAGCCTCAAGGTGGTTGTCAACGGGCAAACATCTGAGTCCCTGCCTGTGGAGGCATCAGTGCCACAGGGTTCAATTCTTGGCCCACTCCTGTGGAATATCTACGTGGATGATCTTCTCCAGCTACTGCCAGGAGTCATGGCCTATGCTGATGACTGCACCCTCTCCTATACCTATCCACGCCAGGACAGTGGGCGGGCTGCTGAGGCCATCAATCAGCAGCTACGAGTGATAAAGGAGTGGGGTGCTCGCTGGCAAGTGACATTCGCGCCGGAGAAGACACAAGCAATGGTTGTCTCTCGGTCCCCAGCCGCCATGGCAGCAATGGCAGGAAAGTTGTCTTTGGCGCTGCTGCTCTCCCACTCCAAGATGACGTCAAGATACTTGGAGTGGAGGTGGATCGAGGGCTGAGGTTTGACAGGCATGTCAAAACCATTGCCAAGAAAGCCTCTCACAGGATCTCCGCTCTCAGAAGGATCGCCAGTTTCCTCGACAGGAAGGGGAGACTGCTGCTGTACAAGGCACAGGTGCGGCCCCACCTTGAATACGCAGCTCTCTCCTGGATGTCCTGTGCCGCCACACACAGAAGGAGACTGGACAGCATCCAACGCCGCGCCATACGGCTAGTAGATGCTGCACTACCACCTCACCCAGAGCCTGAGCGTCCCCTTGATTCACTGGAACACCGCAGAGACGTGGCGGCGATCGTAGTGTTCCATAAGGCACAGGTGCAAAGAGTGCCACATCTGGCAGGGCTGCGTCATCCTCTAAGAGTCACCGCACGGAGCACGAGAACGGTGCTCAATGGTGGTGACGCCGTAGAGGTGCCGCGATCCCACGGGTGTCAGCATCAACGCACCTTCGCAGGACGCGTCTCCAGGATGTGGAACTTGTTCACGGCCGCGGTGCCTCACGTCCAGGAGATGAACACACACAGTGTCAAACTGATGGCACATAAGTGGAGACAGACACTGCCAACTCCTCTGACACTCTTTGTGACGTGACACTCAGTGTAGTGCAGTGCGTGAATAGTGCTAGTGAAGTGAAACGAATAGTGCTCCATTTACATGCTGACCATCTTGTATATTATCTATTTTTAAGTCTTGTAAATATTGTAGAGAAATAGATTGTAGTACCCTTAGAATAGGTAGCACACGACAGTGCGCCTTTGGGTACATGTTCCTTTGTATTAAGTTTTGTTTAAATAAAAAAAAAAAAAAAAAAGAGAGAGAGAGAGAGAGAGAGAGAGAGAGAGAGAGAGAGAGAGAGAGAGAGAGAGAGAGAGAGAGAGAGAGAGAGAGAGAGAGAGAGAGAGAGAGAGAGAGAGAGAGAGAGAGAGAGAGAGAGAGAGAGAGAGAGAGAGAGAGAGAGAGAGAGAGAGAGAGAGAGAGAGAGAGAGAGAGAGAGAGAGAGAGAGAGAGAGAGAGAGAGAGAGAGAGAGAGAGAGAGAGAGAGAGAGAGAGAGAGAGAGAGAGAGAGAGAGAGAGAGAGAGAGAGTGTACAACCATCAATTGATATCAAAGGCTTACACGAGGAGGCTCTTCTTAGAATGCTTATCTGATCCTGGTTCTTGCCTCGCTTTTTTGGGTGACTGGTTAATGAGGGAAGGTCATTACTGGCTGCTGGGAAGTCATTGAAAGGGAGTCATATATAAATTGTTGTTTTGTTTTGTTTAGTTTTTGCTTTTTTTGATGGGACGTAGAGTGTAGTTTTTCTTTTTTCTTTATCTTTATCTTTATCTCTCTCTCTCTCTCTCTCTCTCTCTCTCTCTCTCTCTCTCTCTCTCAATTTTCCTCTTCCCTCTATTTCCTTTCCTCTATCACTCATCTCTTCTACTTTCTCTTCCCTTTCTTCACTTCTCTTCTCGCTCTTCTCTCCCTCTCTTCTCTTCCTTTATATCTCCCTATCTGCATGAAAACAAACTCCCTTCTCTTCTCTTCTCTTCTCTTCTCTCTTCTTCTCTCCCTCTCTTCTCTTCTTTTACTCCTCCCTATCTGCATGAAAACGAACGCTTCTATTCTTTTGCCTCGTCTCTCGTTCACATTACCTCGCCTCCTATCCGTCCCTGCCTTCCTTCCTTCCCTTGACTCACTTTCTCGTCGAACACTTTAATTAGGAGAAGAGTAAAAAGATCGCCATCGAGGCTTCGCAAATCAACACTTCTCGGAAAAAGGGAACGCGCAACCAGCTGGCAGTGTTTTTCTCCTTTTGTTATGTCTGCCTTTTAAGTTTGAGAGGAGTAATTAAAGTCTGACATGTTGACGTTATGCCTCCGCCACGTCACTTCCAAGCAGTTTTATGAGCTGAGAATAGCCAAGAGAAGGTGACGCCGCGGGAAATGTGACCTACAAAGGCGTAAGTATTTGAGTGAGAAAAAGGAGAGAGAGAGAGAGAGAGAGAGAGAGAGAGAGAGAGAGAGAGAGAGAGAGAGAGAGAGAGAGAGAGAGAGAGAGAGAGAGAGAGAGAGAGAGAGAGAGAGAGAGAGAGAGAGAGAGAGAGAGAGAGAGAGAGAGAGATCAAAACTACGAGAATAACGAAAAGATAATTGCAAGTCTCTGAAATTATGACCGAAAAATCACTAAGCAATATAAGGATAAATGAAAAAGACACTAAAGAAAAAAAAATACAGAAAATAAGAAAATTAAATCCTACAAAATGAAATAAAAAAAAGCAAAACATTTCTTGGCCTCATAAGAAATTAAAGACATGAACACATACATAAAAATAAGGAATTAGTGAGACGAAAAATACTGAAGGCAATGTCAAAAACTAGATTGGCACCATTTTTTCGGGGGTGAAGTGACGGCAGGAGTGAGACAGATTTAGTGAGACAGATGAGGACAGATGACGCACGACGCAACCTTAAAGAAATTCCTATCGCAAGTTGAATAAGAGGAAAAAGATGCTAATTCCTTATACCCTTGAGCTTGTTATCTGTAATGGGGATACTGGTGTGTGTGTGTGTGTGTGTGTGTGTGTGTGTGTGTGTGTGTGTGTGTGTGTGTGTGTGTGTGTGTGTGTGTGTGTGTGTGTGTGTGTGTGTGTGTGTGTGTGTGTGTGTGTGTGTGTGTAATAATAATAATAATAATAATAATAATAATAATAATAATAATAATAATAATAATAATAATAATAATAATAATAATAATAATACGGTTTATTAGTAATTGCAGTACATACATACTGAAAATGTACATATGGGGATTGAGGGAGACTTAAGATATGTAAACAACGCAGGCCGGGATTTTCATTGAAGGAAAACTCTGCTCCAAATCAATTTTACATATATTTCAATTATACTAAAGTACATAAGAACAAAAACAATGAAAGTAACGCCGGACTCTGAACAAACAACAGGGAAACACGAGAGACACCCCCAACACTCTCTCCCCACTAAATTCCACCACTCAACTCCACATTTTAAATCTTCCACTCACTTTATACCATCACGGAACTCCCCTGATCACATTACCCACCTGATCAGAGACGTATGTCCGCCTCAACCCACCGGTGTCACCCTCGCTCACCGTGACGCGTCCACCCACACTAGTGCCCGAGGAGAGAGTGCCATTCCCTTCACCCCAGGTCGCGTCCTTTCTCGCCCCCACTCAAATCCACTGCCCCCGGGTGCCAATTTATACAATGTTAAATACTTTGTTTTTCCTTACTCTATTCCTCCTTATACAATGTTGTAGCACACTTAATGCTAACTCAAATATTGTGTGTGTGTGTGTGTGTGTGTGTGTGTGTGTGTGTGTGTGTGTGTGTGTGTGTGTGTGTGTGTGTGTGTGTGTGTGTGTGTGTGTGTGTGTGTTGTGTGTCTACTCGTTCCTGCATTCGACAACCACTCACCATCATAAAAAGTGAAGTAAAATGACGACACGCGCCTTCACATGCTCGGCAAAACTATTTCCTCTGTCAGATGCATCGCGCGCGGCAACGAGTCAACGTGGATGAAAAACCTGGCTCGCTATTCACGCATATTTTTCCACATGAGTACCGCGAACCAACAAAACCCTTATGTGTTTTGAGTAACTACAGGACGCTCAACTCAATGCGAACAAAAAATAACTGATAACTCTACAAAACCGATGCTTTCATATGACTAAACACTGGTATTGCAATATGTGTAAGTTTTTTTCTAATTTTATATACAGGCAGAGGAATTTCAACTTAGTGGCATCAAAATAACAGGCAGCTATGCAGAAACTGATACATGCATATGGATAAACACTGCCATTGGAATATATTTGAGATTTCAGCATATCTGGAATATTTATGACTTCAAACTCAACTGAACGCAAAAAGTAACTGATAAACAAAAACAAAACAGCAACAGGTTTAAAGATTTTTTTTATGTAATAAGGAGAACTGCTAAGGGAAAAAATATATATATTAGAAAAAAAAGGTTCACTAGAATTTTAGTCTTCATTGGCATTGCAACAAATGATTCTTAAGTTTTTCCTGGATTATCGAGAAAATATTTTAATGAATTTCAACTCAGAGGTACCGGAAAGAGATAAAAAAATTAACCAAAAACTAATTATATCATGTTCTGAAATAGTCACATGTCTCCAATAAGAACAAAACACACAAAAAAAAAAATCAGAGGCGTGTTCAATGAGAGGCAAATACGCCGAAGCAAGAATTAAGCGGAGATATTTTCCCAGAAGCACGAATCAACACTTTCCAAGGTCTTACTGAGCCAAACAACTTGCAAAGGAAACGTATTAGAAACACCACTCGTCTTTATCGGAAGTGTTACAACTACACGGCAACAAGAATCAAAGTCCCGGCCTTTTGACGTATTTCTCTTTTTAAAACACGGGAAAAAAAAAACTACCGTGGCCATTACGTGTTCCCGAATAAAGACGCGATTTCAACACCACAAGAACACACGGAAAAGAAAAAAAAATAGTAACAAATGAAAAAAAAAAAATAACACCACACAAAAAAGGAAACAAGTGAATAGGAACTGCAATTTGCGTATATTCTCCCCACCACCCGTCCACCCTTTCTGGCTATTACATGCTGAATAACTACAAGAATTCTGGCTCAAAAGAATGAAAACACTTACTTTGATCCAAAACGCGCCACATTGCCAAGCAGCGGCGGAGGGGCGGGGGTACTTCACACAGCTGCCGCTCTGGTCAGGCCATTCAGCGGCGTTCAGGTGGCGGGGCTTCAAGTTGTATTTTTCTGCCGGGAGAGAGAAATGGCCGCAGTGAGACAAAGGGGAACGTCGGGAATGAAAAGGACAAAACCTAACAATGCCAAAACAGAAGCAATGTCTGTCCAAATTTGTCGTTTCCAGATCTGAAAGAGAATATTGGTCAAAGTTCCATGATGTCAATAAATAAAGTAAATTGGTTATGCTATATCAATAGAATATAAAGAGGCGTTTAAGAATTGAAAATAGAATGAAATAAGAATGCATAGATTACTACATCAATACAATATTACAAGAGTATAACGATTAAGAATAACAGAACACCGAAGAAAGAACGCTAGTAATAATAATGAAATATTGGCTATACTATATCAATGGAGGAATTTACTGATTAACTATAAAAACAATTTACTGGCTATACCACACCAACAGAATTCAGAATAGTAGAATAGCACAGAAAAAAATATATATTGATTATCCTGCATCAAGAGATTACTGACATTTGGACACTTGACAATATGGTGAAAAATAAATGGTTGTAATTCTGCATCAATAAACCATCAACAAGACGTCACCAATTCACATGTATTTTCACATTTATTCTGGTTACTTTTTGGCGATTTTATACAGCTTCAGAAAATTATGAGTGGAATAAAATAGTGAAAATCTTGTACATTAATCTTCTAATCTCTATAAATCCTTCCTGATGCGAATAAAATCATCTAATCACACTCAAAACTAGTAGCAAATTTATGTCCTAGTACTGAAGAGGTCAATCAAACATCAATGGACCATCACTACATCACACCTGGTCACTACCTACCTGTATTATTGTATCTAGGATTTAAGAACATGTAATTGCAGTTAAACATAAGCTTCTCAACTTACAGCGGCAGGGCAAGTTACGTCAAACACATTTGTAACTGAAGAGCGATGATGAATATGCACTGCCTTCACATTCCTGCCACATGTAAGCTTCGTGACAGACAGGCGGGACAGATTTTGCCAAACCTGTTCCTATTTCAACATTAATGAGTTGTAAGTAGGCGGTCCCCTCACATCACTGCCACACTAACGCTAGAACACTAATTATTGGGACACATTTAGTGAAACCTGTACATATTCAACTCCAGTTCTTTAACACACTGATCCTCTGCTTCTTGTTGGCCTCAGTGCTGTGAATTGTTGGTTATCGTTATGAAAGTGGTGAAGCAAAACAAGATGATCTCTATATTAAAGTTCCCACGTAAATTTGCAGGGAAATAATGTTAATGAAGTGAAGTATTGGCTTATAAACGCCTTCTATAGTATATTTAGTGTTATCAATTGTTTGCTATCTCTATGATAGACAAACTGGTGAAACAAAACGAAGTGACCTCTAATGTATATATTTCTTGACAGATTTGTATGGAAATAATGTTGATGAGATAATGTAAGTGATTATAAATGTCATCTTCAGTATTTTCAGTGCTGTGAATTGTTGGTTATGTCTATGAATGATAAAATAATGAAGGAAAGCGAAACATCAATATTAAATTTCCAGAGCAAATTCGTATGGAAAGAATGGTAACGAGATGAGGTTTGTTCTTATAAATATCTCCTATAATATATTAGTGTTGTAAATTATTGGTTATTTCTATGAAAGATAAAGTAATGAAACAAAACTGTATTAAAGTTCCTAAGGAGATTTGTATTGAAATAATGTTAATGAGATGATGTCCGTGCTTGAAAATATCTCCTATAGTGTTTTAATGCTGTGAATTATTGTTTATATCTCTGAAAATGGTGAAACTATTAGAGGAAATTGAAAAATACAAATAGAAGAGGAAAGAAGAGAAGAAAGAGAAAGAGAACAAGAGAATAAAAATAAAAAAGAAGGATTAATATAAAGAAAAAAGAAGGAAAACAAGAAGAAGGAGAAGGAGGAGGGGGAGAAGGAGTAAAAAAAGAAGAGCATTAAAATATCGTGGCTCTAGAACAAAGACTCAAGGGGAAATAACATCAATAAACAGATATACATGATTTCAAGAGGTCCTGTGGTGCCTTTAGCGTTGTTACTTCCTGGTTAGCATTAAGAGTTCGTGGGTATCACATGGCAAAGATTAAACTGAGACAGCCAAACAGATCCCTAAATAATAACACGATTCAATACAATGTTACTAGATTTTGGCTGGTGTTCTGGGCCGTCGACACCACGCCAGGCCTTCCGCGTCACCATGAATAATCCGTATCAATTTGTCTGTTTGCCGGTAATTGTCCTCACTGATCAGGTCATCTTCGCAAATGTTTGGCGCCGGATTATGTGTCAAACACTTCGCGATATTACCATTATTGTTTTTGTTATTTTGGGGATATTTTTTTCAGGTTAACAAGTCTCAAATGGATAGTCTGTCTGTCTGTCTCTGTCTCTCTCTCTCTCTCTCTCTCTCTCTCTCTCTCTCTCTCTCTCTCTCTCTCTCTCATGTTAATAATCGTTTATATGATTTCTCTGGCTCTTCTCGTGTCTTTTATAAAATCCCATTGAAGTTTTTTGTC
>NC_059286.1:10871139-10891139 GCF_017591435.1 Portunus trituberculatus
TGGATTATTGTACCTGTCAGAACAATCAGCTACTCGATGAAATGCAAAGATAAATGATGAATATGAAGAAATTTTAAAGAACATTATAATTCAAAGATATTTCTGAATCCAAAATCACTAAATACTCTAGAATTACTACCATAAGTATTCATTTATCTCATTATGATATTTATATATGTAAATCAATCATTCCTCTAACCTAACCTCTAACCCTAACCAAACAAAACCTCAAAAGTCAATACCACCTTCATAAATGACAACTAATCCTATAAAATCCTTCGTAAAATTTAAATTCTCACATCTGAACAAAATACAAAATCACACAATTTTCCCAAACCCTGCAAATCCACAACAACATAATATAACGCAGGAAAATCGAGACTCACCTCACACATTCGACACAACGAACAGCATATGAGAGAATGTCATTTTATCAGTTACTTTATCCGTGCACGCTCCGAGGCTCGCGTCACAGCACACCACCGAACTATAGTGTTTAATTCCCTGCCTTGATCCTCCTCGCTGATCTGCCCACGGGGATCAGGTGCGAGCTGGTTTGATGCTCCTTTACCACTGGGAGTGTGTGCAATTTCGACACAATATCTAACGAAATACTCTTACACGAAGGCAGATTATAATAGAAACAGAAAAGCAGGGTGTTGATATTTATACATTAAATACATGATACTGGATTAAGAGAGAGAGGGAGAGAGGGACACAGAGTGAAAAAGAGGGGAAGAAAAATGAGAGATAAAGACAAATAGACTAGTATATAGACAAAAAGATAAACAATCAAGAAAACACTAGAAAAAGACAAAAAATCCAAACACACACACACACACACACACACACACACACACACACACACAGAGAGAGAGAGAGAGACAGGAGAGACAGAGAGATTTAAACCCACCTCAATCAAGTTTATCAGTTCAGCACATCCTCCTCCTTTAAACCTTTTGGACCGACTGACGCAATGAGAGGCCTGACCAGACCCCAATGCACTACATCTAAGCCCTCCTACGCACTCAATAAGGGGCCGTGGTGAACAAGGCTAAAGACAGAGGAAGCTGGATGAAGTTCACACGCTAATTACACTCACGCTTCTGCACTTAGGGCTCTCTAGGAACAGGATACGGACACACACACACACACACACACACACACACACACACACACACACACACACACACACACACACACACACACACACACACACACACAGGGTATAGGAGTACGAAAGTTGATTCATGTGTTTAGTTCTACTCTTATTTGCATGTTTAGAAGTGTGTGTGTGTGTGTGTGTGTGTGTGTGTGTGAGAGAGAGAGAGAGAGAGAGAGAGAGAGAGAGAGAGAGAGAGAGAGAGAGAGAGAGAGAGAGAGAGAGAGAGAGAGAGAGAGAGAGAGAGAGAGAGAGAGAGAGAGAGAGAGAGAGAGAGAGAGAGAGAGAATAAATAAAAGAAAACATACATTCTCCCATATTCATAACACGACGTGACAGAGTTATTTAGATAAGGTGATTAATATTCTTGTTTATTCAGTGTCCGTTCCATTAAGCAGCAGTAGTAGTATTAAAAATAGAAGAAATAGTAGTAGTAGTAGTAGTAGTAGTAGTAGTAGTAGTAGTAGTTGTAGTAACACACACACAGTCAATTTATATAACGTAAACAACACAAAAAACGATTTAACAAACACATCTTCATAGCACTCTTTCTGAAACACACCCAACACATCCACTACTAATGATTTTCTTTGTCTATATGACCTCAGTGATACATAAAGACCAAAGAAGGAAATGCCAGAAATACGAGCGTTCAATATGACAGCGAGGCACACCAGATGGCACAGTCTAACCAGAAACTTCAAGACTCCAGGCACAGCTTTTCATTCCAGAACATCAAAAGCAATCTCTTTGGTTCGGGAAAATTGGTTGGTTGCTATTTCTCTCTCTCTCTCTCTCTCTCTCTCTCTCTCTCTCTCTCTCTCTCTCTCTCTCTCTCTCTCTTCCCACTTAGGTATTTTTTTTATCTCTCATTTCATTTGCTTCCATTTCAATAACATCATTGAAAACGTACCAAAGTAAAAGGATTAACATACTAAGGTTGGCAATGGACACACACACACACACACACACATATGAAGTTTGTATAACCTAAATTTCCACTAACAAGCTGAAAAACAAAGAAAAAGAGAGCACCTGCCACTCTGCCTCAAAGTTTCCTCTCTATCTGATATTCTCGCGGGGAACAGCCACGCTACAACTCTATTTAGAAGAAGGGAATGTCAGAAACACACGTCAAAGTTATTACAGCATATGACAGGCTGTATAAGCTCCGTTCTCGCTGTGTACCTGCATTTAAACCTTTACCTTCACCTGACACATACATATTATACATATTAAAATCATTACGTTAAATAATTGAAATATAAGTCTACGGACATTGGTTTTACACGTTATCTACGCATTAATTTTATAGAAAAGGAGAATCTGGCCAATAAAAACACAGAAGAAAAGGCCCATTTGATTTCCAGTTCCCCAAAAGATTAAGAGAGTTAGCCTATCATTTATACCCATTTTTCTACTGTTTTCCATTGTCATTTACACTTCAACCACGGACATCATTACCTCGCACGCTACAAATACCTCACACCAATCTCCCTTAACTCTTCCATTCAATCTCCAATCAATAATAGGTCATTGAGGTCGTTCTCCCCATCCCAGCTCCCTGATTGGGTGATTGGATGCGGCACTGTACAACCACGCGACATAAAAGGATTAAGAATGTGATTTGTGTCTCTAATAAAGGTGATAATGTCAAATCTGCTCCCATTAGCAAGCTTCAGAGAAAGACTAATATGATGATGCAATTTTTCCCTCCCCTTATACGTGGATAAACAACCATTACATTTCAACGGGGAAATAACGACGTGTGTGTGTGTGTGTGTGTGTGTGTGTGTGTGTGTGTGTGTGTGTGTGTGTGTGTGTGTGTGTGTGTGTGTGTGTGTGTGTGTGTGTGTGTGTGTGTGTGTGTGTGTGTGTTACGGACAGCTGGACAAATGGCAGTACCTAAACCAGTAAGTAATTAATTAAACCATTTTTCAGCAGAGTGTTCCATCCGTTCGTGGCCTTAATGTGATTAGGCAAAGAGGCGCAGGGCTACACGTGTTGTCTCATTTATCTTCCACCTGCCTCGCCCTATGCAACCCTCAACGCAACCCCATACTCTCTCTCTCTCTCTCTCTCTCTCTCTCTCTCTCTCTCTCTCTCTCTCTCTCTCTCTCATTCCATTTAGGCCTAGCTTTGAGGCTGCTCCACACGAATGTTTAATGGTAGTTGTAATCAAAAGATTTTTCCATGTGCTTCAATTAGTGAAATAGTGGAAAAGTTACAACGGAAGGCTGTTGCAGGTTACTTAATGTTAATGTACTAAAAATAGAAGAAATATCATTATTGTTATCAAAACCTAATTTAAAGTTGAATAATGAAAGTCACCTACCTTTAGTCAATTCTACGCTATATTTCAAAATCCTTAATGTAATTCTAACAAAGAAATTCATAGCAACAAATAAACTCTTGTCTAATACGAACATATAATTTACATAAGGTTCTGTGTTCTAATTCCACAAATGAACCACACACATAATTAAGGCAGCAGAATCTAATATTTTCCACAACAAAGTCCCCTTTCCTGTGATAAGCTTACAGGCGGTTCCAACCCAGCAAATAAGGCCTACAGCTGATATGGACAGAACAACGCTTCTTTCTCTCTGGCAATGGAATATAACAAATTTTTTCCTTACTTTGACAGGAAGCTCATCTCTCTCTCTCTCTCTCTCTCTCTCTCTCTCTCTCTCTCTGGCCAGGAACAATAGCAAAGGTCACAAAAGGCGCTCCATTATATTTCTCCCTAGGCAAGGTCAGTAAATAAGACACAACAATAGTGGTGCTACAAAATCGAAGGATAATTTTCATTCACGCGAGGAAATTGTGCGTTAGAGATTTTTTTCTTTTTTAATTCAAACTATTTTTATTTTGTAATGATACAATTTTTTATTCTTTTTTTTTATGGGGAATAGATATTTCGTTGTGTGTGTGTGTGTGTGTGTGTGTGTGTGTGTGTGTGTGTGTGTGTGTGTGTGTGTGTGTGTGTGTGTGTGTGTGTGTGTGTGTGTGTGTGTGTGTGTGTGTGTGTGTGTGTGTGTGTGTGTGTGTGTGTGTGTGTAATACATGATCAATAAGCAAAAGAATTCTGTTAAAAAATCTGTCTGTCTCTCTGTCTCTCTCTCTCTCTCTCTCTCTCTCTCTCTCTCTCTCTCTCTCTCTCTCTCTCTCTCTCTCTCTCTCTCTCTCTCTCTCTCTCTCTCTCTCTCTCTCTCTCTCTCTCGAACAGATACAACAGCGAAAATCTATCTATTTATTTTCTACAACCATTTCACTTCTTTTCCCTCCAGCTTCACCTCTTCTCTTCCTCTCATCCTGCTCTTCTACTTTCTTCTTCCTCTTGCTCCTCCTCCTCCTCCTCCTCCTCCTCCTCCTCCTCCTCCTCCTCCTCCTCCTCCTCCTCCTCCTCCTCCTCCTCCTCCAGCCTCGCTCAAACACTCTAAGGACATCCAACACCAGCAGCATCGCAAAACACACAAACACTCTAAGGACATTACAGAGAGAGAGAGAGAGAGAGAGAGAGAGAGAGAGAGAGAGAGAGAGAGAGAGAGAGAGAGAGAGAGAGAGAGAGAGAGAGAGAGAGAGAGAGAGAGAGAGAGAGAGAGAGAGAGAGAGAGAGAGAGAGAGAGAGAGAGAGAGAGAGAGAGAGAGAGAGAGAGAGAGAGAGAGAGAGAGAGAGAGAGAGAGAGAGAGAGAGAGAGAGAGAGAGAGAGAGAGAGAGAGAGAGAGAGAGAGAGAGAGGAAAAAAACATCTTGGTGAGACTAACTACTACTGCATACTGAATACTCTCTCTCTCTCTCTCTCTCTCTCTCTCTCTCTCTCTCTCTCTCTCTCTCTCTCTGGGGAGTCTGATGCAAAGGAGGACACACACACACACACACACACACACGGCCCGGTAGCTCAGTGGTTAGAGCACTGGCTTCACAAGCCAGAGGACCGAGGTTCGATTCCCCGGCCGGGTGGAGATATTTGGGTGTGTCTCCTTTCACGTGTAGCCCCTGTTCACCTAGAAGTGAGTAGGTACGGGATGTAAATCGAGGAGTTGTGACCTTGTTGTCCCGGTGTGTGGTGTGTGCCTGGTCTCAGGCCTATCCGAAGATCGGAAATAATGAGCTCTGAGCTCGTTCCGTACTACGGGTAACGTCTGGCTGTCTCGTCAGAGAGAGAGAGAGAGAGAGAGAGAGAGAGAGAGAGAGAGAGAGAGAGAGAGAGAGAAAGCCAAATAAAAGAGAACGAAACGAGATGAGAGAGACAGAGAGGAGAAGAGAGTTGAGGGAGAGAGAGAGAGAGAGAGAGAGAGAGAGAGAGAGAGAGAGAGAGAGAGAGAGAGAGAGAGAGAGAGAGAGAGAGAGAGAAATATAGGTATGGAAAGGATGTGACGTGTAGTTTGAATGGAAGAGAAGAGAAGAGAATTAAATTTGAATATGATTCAAGGAAAAATAAGAAAAAAAATGCAGGAAAGAAAGAAAATCGAGAGAAGAAAGGAAACTGTAGCAAAAGGAGGAAGAGATAAAAAAGAAGAAGAAAACAGCAGAAGAATAAAAAGAGAAACGAAAAGAAAGGGGAGAAAAAGTAATAAAGGAAAGGAAGTAGGTGAGAAAAAGAAAAAAAGGAGAAGAAAGCAAGAAAAAAGAGACTAAACAGAATGACACGCGACAAGAAGACGAAAAGAGAGAGAAAAGAGGAACTGAAAAAGGAACTAAAAACTAAAATGTAAGAAAAAGCATACAAGAAAGGAAGAGAGATAAAAAAAAGATGGAAAAGAAAAAGGAGGACACACACAGCAGAAAATATCCGAGCCCAGGTCACCGATGTTATTCTTGTAGTCTTGACCTTTGACTTTTTCCAGATGACCTCCTTAAAAACAGAGGTCACAGGTCAAACACCAAGTGACAAAGGAATAATGACCCAGTAAAGTGTTGAAGAAAGGAAGTTGTAATATTTGTCAATGGAAAAGACAACTGTAAGTATTAGTGATTGTTATTGGCTTATGTACAAGTATCATTAAGTAAACTAAGGAAATTGGCTTAAGTATTTCTAACCAGTGGGGTGAAAAATCATGAAGAAATTACCAAAATTCAGATCACGACTTGAAAAATAAAGAAGAATAAAAAAAAAGTAAAAGTGAAGTAAGAGAAAAAAAGAGAAAAGTAAAAAAAAAATGGAGCAAAAGGAGATAAGGAAAGAAAACTAGAAAAAATGAAAGATGAGGAAGACGAAATATAAGACAAGGAAAACAAAAAGAAAAGAGGGATAAGAAAAATGAGAAACAAGGGAACAAGATGAAAGGAAAACAGAACAAACAAAAGAAGAATGAAAAATGCAAAAAAAAAGAGGAAAATGAGGAAGAGAAACAATGATATAAGAAAAATAGAAGAAAGGCAAACATGTCAACACAGTACAATCCTCTACCACCACCACCACCACCACCACCACCTCTTCCTCCTCCTCCTCCTCCTCCTCCTCCTGCTCGTGTTTAATTAAAAGGTGTCCACTGCATATACCTGACGATTTATTGAGCACAAGGACGCAGTGAAATTGAGGCAAAAACACGCGATTGGAGTAAGAATGGAACGAAATAATCTAGAACGGTGAACGAAAATGCAAATTAAAGCAGGGAACCGTAGTTATAAAGCGACCAACCTTATCGTTTTCCTATAAGCACACACGCACGCACGCACACACACACACACACACACACACACGTATATACAAACACACATACTTACAAAGCAGAAACAGGCATATATAGTGGTGGTGGTGGTGGTGGTGGTGGTGGTGGTGGTGATGGTGATGGTAGTGGTCGTAGTGGTGGTGGTGGTGGTGGTGGTGGTGGTGGTGGTGGTGGTGGTGGTGGTGGTGGTGGTGGTGGTGGTGGTGGTGATAAAGTTGAGAAGGATGAGAGAAAACACTAAACCTTTCTCCTCCTCCTTCCTCCTCCTCCTCCTCCTCCTCCTCCTCCTCTCGACTTCGAACGCCGTTAAAATCCATTATTAATCGTTAGTTAAATCCTCATCTCGTTATTAGTGAAGGAAGAGGAAGAGGAAGAGAAGGAGGAGGAGGAGGAGGAGGAGGAGGAGGAGGAGGAGGAGGAGGAGGAGGAGGAGGAGGAGGAGGAAGAGGTGAAGGTGGAGAAGGGAGTGGAAAATTTTGGAGTGAAGAACATGGAAATGGTAAATGGAAGTAATTAAAAGGAGATAACACCGGAGAGAGAGAGAGAGAGAGAGAGAGAGAGAGAGAGAGAGAGAGAGAGAGAGAGAGAGAGAGAGAGAGAGAGAGAGAGAGAGAGAGAGAGAGAGAGAGAGAGAGAGAGAGAGAGAGAGAGAGAGAGAGAGAGAGAGAGAGAGAGAGAGAGAGAGAGAGAGAGAGAGAGAGAGAGAGAGAGAGAGAGAGAGAGAGAGAGCATTTGCAAGATAGAGTATACATTAACACTAAGTACCATTATGTTACTGGGTCGAAGAGGAGGAGGAGGAGGAGGAGGAGGAAGAAGATGAGGAAGAGGAGGAGGATAAAGATGAGGAAGAGGAGGAGGAAAAAGTAGAAATGAAAAAAAAATAACAAAAGGGACAAAAATAAAAAGATCAAAAGTTAAAAAAAGATACAAAGACATTTCAAGAAAGAAGAAAGCGTTACATAAAAATACAATAAATAAATAAAAGTAACCAAGTTGGCAACACTAGAAGGGAAGTGAGAGAGGAAATGGAGTTATGTGTCAGGGAGAGAGAGAGAGGGAGAGAAAAGGGAGAGGGAGAGGGAGAGGGAGAGGGAGGAAAAGAGACCAGTGGGAGAAACTTGAGGGAGAGGTGAAAAGGAAGAAAATAGAGAAAAAGAAAAAGAGTAGGAAAAGAGTAATGTATGGGATAGAAAGGAAAAATGAAAAATAGAAGATAGAAAACGATGAAAGAGAAGAGATCGAAATAAGGATAGAGAAAATAATGGAAAGAATTTGAGAGAGAGAGAGAGAGAGAGAGAGAGAGAGAGAGAGAGAGAAAGATGAGAAGGAAGAAAATAGAGAAAAAAGGAAAAAGAGTAGTAAGAAAGTATAGAAAGAAAAAAAAAGATAGAAAAGGATGAGAGAAAAGAGATAGAAACAAGAATAGAGAAAAAAAAGAGAGGGGAAAACAGCACAAATAACTCCCACTCAATTACTGCTCCCCTCTCAGTAGACTCTTTAAATAATTCCCCTCTCACTCTCAAATTCTCCTTTCCCATTTCTGTCTCTCACTTTCCTCCCTCCCAATTAATTCTTCTTCCTTTCTCACACCTTCTCCAATCTTCTCCTTCTCATCCCTTCCACTCCAATCTCCTCTCATTTTTTGTTTCTCATCCGTTTTATCTCTAACTTTAATCTCTATCTTTTAAAATCTCATCTCTTACTTTTTTTCTCTCTTTTTCTCAACTTCTATCCTTCCCTCCCTCCTTGCTATCCACTCTTCCTTCTATGCATGTCTTTCTCCTCTCTCCTCTCTCTCTCTCTCTCTCTCTCTCTCTCTCTCTCTCTCTCTCTCTCTCTCTCTCTCTCGTAACTCATTTTTCTTTGTCCTTGGTTCTTTTTTTCTGTTTTCTCGTTTATGCCTCATTTGTTTCAAGGACAATTTAATCTTCCTTCTCTCTCTCTCTCTCTCTCTCTCTCTCTCTCTCTCTCTCTCTCTCTCTCTCTCTCATTCACTCTTACTTTTATTTCCTTGGTAAATGTGTTTTTTTTTTATTTCCTCATGCTTTGCTTTTCTTTCCATCAATATTTTTCTCTCCCTCTTATAAAAATAATGCTCTTTCATACCTCTTAACTCTATGCTAGCCAACACACACACACACATACACACACACACACACACACACTCAAAACACACACAGCCAAAGAAGCACCTATGAACTCTTATATATTCACCAAGGTAGGATCAAAGAATGCATTACCAAGCACGCAGGTATGTCTGGGCGATCACAAAGGCCAGGTATCCATCAGACGAGCAATCACCTGTAATTAATGAAGCGGAGAAGGAAGGTAGGATGAATGAACCGAGCTTCCTCATCCATCCCCGTCGTTTCCTCGTGAATAGAAAGAAAGTAGAGAGAAAAGGGGAATAGAGAAAGTAGGAGTGAAAAAAAGGAAAGAAAAGTGTAAAAATAAGAAGGAAATGATTGAGGTGAAATAAGGAAAGTGTGGAGGAAAGGAAGGAAAAATAGACAAGGTGAGTGAAAAATTAAAGAAAAGTTTAGGTTATTGAGGTGAAACAAGGTAATTAGAGAGAAAAGAAGGAATAACAGACGAGACGAGTTAGAAATTACAGAAAAATATGGATAAAGTATAAAATAAGAAAATTAGTGAAGTGAAGGAAGAAAAGTAGAGGAAGAGAAGGAAGAAGAGATAGTTGTATATAATATTGAAAAAAAAAATAGGAATGGAGGAAAAAAGAAAGAACAGAGAGAAGAGAAATATTAACACGGTGAAAAGGAAAGAGAAAATAAGGAATAATAGAAAATTAATAATAAGAAAAGAATAAGCAAACAACGAAATGGGAAAGGAAATAGAAGGAAAAGGAGAAATAAATAGAATTAAATACAGTTAGAAGGAAAAAAAGAACAAAAATAAATAAAGTAAGCAAAAAGAGAAAGAGCCAGGTGGAGTAAAGGTGAAGAGGCAAACCATTATTCACTTCAAATGAGAGAAAAACAAATAAGAGGAAGATATTTCACAAGAGTTTACATTTAAATTATGCAAAACAAAAGACTGAATAGAGAAATGATAAATAAGAAACTAGAAGGATTATAAAAATGAAACAGAAACAGAATTAAATAAGAAAATAGAGAAAATGAAGCTGGAAATAGATGAAATAGAAGGAAAAGTAGCATGGAAAAGAAATGGAAGACGAAGGAAGAATTATGAATGAGGTGGAAGGAAAACAGAGAGGAAGAAAAATACGAAAGACATAAATGATAACAATGGAAGAAGAAAAAGGAAAAGAAATAATAAAAAATGCACAACTACTAAACAAAAAAAAGTGAATAAAAAATATGAAAAAAAATATAAGAAGAAGAGAAACGAAATGCAAAAAAAAAAACTAAATTCTACAAAGAAATCTAAAAATAAACAAATATAAACAAAAAAAAAGATAACGAGGAATAGCAAATATAAAACACACGAAGAAAAAAAAAAAAGAAAATATAAAAAAAAACATGAAAAAACTTACACATGAGAGAAAGAACAAAGAAAAAAAGGAACTAGGAAAAAAAATAACGAGAAAAAAAATAACAAAACACACGAAAAGAGAGAAAAAAAGAAGGAAAATATAAAAAGAAAAGAAATATGAAAAACTTAGACATGAAAGAAAGGAATGATGGCAAAAGAGGGACAAGATGAAGACATATTATTAGAAAACTTACGAAGACTTACAAAGAAAGAGGAGAGAAGAAAGAAAAAGATGAGAAAGAAACGAGAGAGAGAAAAGACAAAAAAAAATTGCAGCAAAATGTAAGAACAACAGAGAGAAAAGGAGGAGGAGGAAGAGGAAAAGGAAGAGGAACAAACAGGTAAACATGAAGAAGATAAGAAAAGATTACAAAGAATACACAAAGTTACAATACATTGATAAAAAAAATAAGAAAAAGAACAGAAAAGAATAATTGTATAAGAAAAAGCAGGAGGAAAAGGAGGAAGAGGAAGAGGAGGAGGAGGAAGAGGAGGAGGAAGAGGAGGCAAGGAGAGGGAAAACTGAAGGAATGTGAGAGAGAGAGAGAGAGAGAGAGAGAGAGAGAGAGAGAGAGAGAGAGAGAGAGAGAGAGAGAGAGAGAGAGAGAGAGAGAGAGAGAGAGAGAGAGAGAGAGAGAGAGAGAGAGAGAGAGAGAGAGAGAGAGAAAAATGATAATGAAACGGAAAGAAAGGAAAGAGAAGACTGCGACGAGGAAGAAAAGAGAAGGAGGAGGAGGAGGAGGAGGAGGAGGAGGAGGAGGAGGAGGAGGAGGAGGAGGAGGAGGAGGAATGGAAAAAAGTAGAGAGGGAGGAGAGAGAATTGAAAGCAGAAAAAGAGACACAAGGGAAAGAGAGAAAGTGGAAAATAAGGTGACAAAAATGGGACGAGAGAAAGAGAGAAAGAGAAAGAGAAAGGAGATAGGAAGGAAGAAAAATGCGACAAAAAATAGAAAAGAGAAGGAAGAATAGACAAAACGAGAGAGAGAGAGAGAGAGAGAGAGAGAGAGAGAGAGAGAGAGAGAGAGAGAGAGAGAGAGAAGAAAACGTACCAAAGAAAGATATAAAGAAAATGAAAATGATAAAATAAAAAAAAACGGCGAAAAGAGAAATTTAGAGCTTCTAGTGAAAAGGTACAAGTTAACTACCCAAATTACCAACACTGTCTTCTTATGTAACTTATCCGCCAGGTAGATTAGATAAGGTTAGTTTAAATTTAGACCATAACATTATCACCTATTTTCACCGTCCCTCCTTCTGTTCCTCCTCTTCTTCCTTCGTTCCCCTTGCTTCCTCCATGCCCGTGTCACTCTTCTCAACTTTCTTTCTTCCCAATATTTGAGTGTGTTTAAGTACAATGTAACATAACATAAACCATAGTACACTAGCAGCTACACTAACATAAACTATAAGACAATAATAGATAGGGACATTATAATAGCAGAGTTCATAGTACAATAACAGCTAAGGATCTTACACTAACATAACGTATACTACAATAAAAGCTTGGGATATCACACTAACAGAAATCTTACTACAATAATAGCAAGGGACATCCTACTACCTAACCTTATCAGACACATACGCTACACCTACCAGGCCAGCCACACTCCACACGCTGGGCAGACTACGGTAACAAGCTGCATGAACACAAACACTAACGCTCTATGTTCTTGCTAATGTAATATTGCAGTTAGGTCATCCCAGTAGAAGAATCGACACAGCCGGCTCACCGTCACACACAAAGCATCAAAGGGGACTGTCTTGTCTGTCTTGTGCTTCCCGTCTTACTTTCCCGCCACGCTTCTATCGAAATATTGCAATTTGGTCATGCCAGAAGAAGAATTGACACCATCTGCTCACCGACACACACACAGCATCAATGGGGACTGTCTTCACTGCCTCGTGTTTCCCGCCTTGTTTTCCCGCCATACCTCTATCGTAATATTGCAGTTTGGTCATGCCAGTAGAAGAATTGACACTATCTGCTCACAGACAGACACACAGAAACAGTTAGAACTACCTTGACTGCCTTATGTTTCCCGCCTTGTTTTCACGCCATGCCGCCGTGACGTAACACGATATAATTGGCCAGACACACAGGTTAGTGCAAGGAATAACGCTCGTCAGAGATAAGTCATAGCTTAACACCTGCGTTCTATTAGCTCTGCCTCCTGAACACACACACACTCTCACACACATACACACTCCTACACTCTGCCTCTTCGTGTTTCTGACAGTGTAGGGTGTGTTATTGAAAGGTAATGAGCTGTATAATAGGTTTTCATTTTCATCCCTTGGTTCAGAAGTAAAGTGAATGATGAAAAAAAAACAATGCAGAGTCCATTTCAAGACAAACTTCCCAGACTTTTGGCTAATTCTATTAATCTTTAAGGGAAGTGGATATCAAGTTGGCCATTAAATACTTTGTTGCTCTTGGCCGGTTTTCCCTCTTGCATAAAAGTAAATAAAAAAGAAATAAGCTAACTGAATGACAGCAGTTTCTCAGGGGGAGGCCGTGGGGAAGAGAGGAATGTAGGAGGAACACTGTCACCAATTAAATCAAGTTTCTATATTGACTCATCCCGTGACTCAATTCCAGCTTACATTTCCCTACACGAAAATTGAAAGAAACGATTTTTGCAAACCATAAAGGTGTATGGAACATTAGAAAATCCCTTAACTGTGTGTTGGTTAAAGTTGTCTTGTCTTCCTCCATTATTTACCTTCGATCTTATTATCAAGACTAAAGGTGCAGACGCGGAGGAGGAGGAGGAGGAGGAGGAGGAGAGAAGCATCGGTAACAAGGAGAAATACGAGGACAGAGAACGATGAGAAGGAGGAGGAGGAGGAGAAGGAGGAGGAGGAAGAGGAGGAGGAGGAGGAGGAGGAGGAGGAGGAGGAGGAGGAGGAGGAGGAGGAGGAGGAGGAGGAGGAGGAGGAGGAGGAGGAGGAGGGAGAATGAAATCGTTGTTTTGACCCAAGGATTTACGAGGAACAGGACAGTGAAAGAGGAGGAGAAGGAGGTACAGTAGATGGAGGATGAAGAAGAAAGAGTAAGAAGAAAAGAAGCAAGAGGAAGAACACAAAAAAGAAAAAAAAAGTGAGGAAAATGATATAAGAAGATGAATAGAGAAGAAGATAAGGAAAGAGAAAAAAAAAAAAACTCGGAGAAGAAGGAGGAGGAGGAGAAGGAAGAGGAGAAGGAAAAGAAAAAAAGTTCCACAACAAAGAAGAGAGAAGAGGAAGGTGACGTGAAAGTCGACAAAAGTTGGAGAAGAGATGACGGTGATGACCTGACGGTGGTGATGGTGGTGGTGGTGGTGATGGTGATGGTGATGGTGATGGTGATGGTGACGGTGGTGGTGATGGTGGTAGTGGCAGTGCTTAAGGAAGACTTTTCGTTGTAGTATTGAGAGTAAACAAAATAATGAAAAGGAGAAGAAAGAAGAGAAGGAAAAAGAGGAAGAGGAGGAGTGGAGAGGATGAAAAAAAGGCAACACACCATTAGATACTTACTTATGCTGTCTGAGAGGAGGAGGAGGAGGAGGAGGAGGAAGAGGAGGAGGAGGAGGAGGAGGAGGAAGAAGAGGAGGTGGAGGAGAAGGAAGAAGAAAAAAAATATTAATAATCTTCTTAAGGTAGGCTATTGTCGTAGGAGGAGGTGGTGGTGGTGGTGGTGGTGGTGGTGGTGGTGGTGGTGGTGGTGGTGGTGGTGGTGGTGGTGGTGGTGGTGGTGGTGGTGGTGGTGGTGGTGGTGGTGGTGGTGGTGGTGGTGATGGTGGTGGCGGTGGCGTGACGGACACATACTTAGAGGAAAATAATGAAGCTGGTGGTGATGATTTGGGGAGTAACGGTGATTGCGATCGACCTTTGGGAGGGAAGGAGGAGGAGGAGGAGGAGGAGGAGGAGGAGGAAGAGGAGGAGGAGGAGGAGGAGGAGGAGGAGGAGGAGGAGGAGGAGGAGGAGGAGGAGGAGGAAGTTAGCGTGTCATTTACCATAAAGTGTAAGGAAAAATCATGTAAATAAAAGAGGTTGATGGAAAATTTGGTTCACTCACCTATGACATGCGTGGAGGAGGAGGAGGAGGAGGAGGAGGAGGAGGAGGAGGAGGAAGAAGAAGAAAAAGAGGAAATACAAAAGGAATCGGAATAAGAATTGAAATACGGTATCATGAAAAGAAGGTAAAGAGGGAAAGACAAGACAGAATAAACAATGAAAGAGGAGGAAAAATAATAATGGAGAGAGAGAGAGAGAGAGAGAGAGAGAGAGAGAGAGAGAGAGAGAGAGAGAGAGAGAGAGAGAGAGAGAGAGAGAGAGAGAGAGAGAGAGAGAGAGAGAGAGAGAGAGAGAGAGAGAGAGAGAGAGAGAGAGAGAGAGAGAGAGAGAGAGAGAGACAGACGAGACAAGAGACAGGAGAAAGACAAAAAGACATTAGCAACCGAACGAAGGAAATAAAGGAAGAAGGAAAAAAGAACGAGAAGAAGCAATAAAGAAATAAGAGGAGAGATAAACCGAGTAAGAAGGAAGAAGATGGGATAATAGCAAAAGTTGGAGGAGGAGGAGGAGGAGGAGGAGGAGGAGGAGGAGGAGGAGGAGAAAGGAGAGGAGCAAGGAAAGAGAGAATCGATTACCTACAATTGACAAGTGTATAAGTCATGGAAATTGATCCAGGTGTTCAATCTTACCTGTCACTCACCACAAGTCTTGGGAGGAGGAGGAGGAGGAGGAGGAGGAGGAGGAGGAGGAGGAGGAGGAGGAGGAGGAGGTGACAAGAAACAGGAAGAATATATTTTAGAAAGAGAGAGAGAGAGAGAGAGAGAGAGAGAGAGAGAGAGAGAGAGAGAGAGAGAGAGAGAGAGAGAGAGAGAGAGAGAGAGAGAGAGAGAGAGAGAGAGAGAGAGAGAGAGAGAGAGAGAGAGAGAGTAAGAGAGATTAACAAGGGAATGGAGAGGAGAGGGTGTATGGAGAAGAAAGAGAGATTAAGAGGAAGAGGTGAGAGGAGCAGATGAATGAAGGAATAAATGGAGGGAGTGACATAGGGAAAGAGATTAGTGAGAGGATAAGGAGGTAAAAAGTGGAGAGATGAGGGAGAACAAGTAAAGGAAGGAGGATAGGATGAGGAAGAAGAGAAAGAGGAGGAGGAAGAGGAGGAGGGGGAAGAAGAGAAGAAGGAAGAGGGTTTTGAAAGATAATAATAGATCGACAGAATAATAAACTTAAGTACACTCAAATACACACACACACACACACACACACACACACACACACACACACACACACACACACACACACACACACACACACAGGCACCACCACCACTACCCCTGATAATATAATTCAGCGAGTCATTTTTCTCAGTGGTCCTTTTATATAATCATTTTTACTGCCATTTTTACATACACATAAAAACTATGAATAAGAAAAACAATAAAAACATGAAGCAACACTCACTCTCTCCCTCCTAGCCAACAAACTCAACACAGCTTCCTCTCCACTCGTCACACACAACACAGCGGCGGCGTCTTTGAAACACTCCCAGGGGCAGAAATGAGATAAAATGCATCAAAGTGAAGAGAAAGAACGCAAGGCACTTCAAAGCTACCAACAATCCACTTCTTATTTCTACACCGCCTCAGTCTCTCCTTCCACTTGCCTCTGCCTGGTGACAACTGCCTTTCCTTTGTCACGATTCCCTCTTTGTCTCCAGTGTCACGTATTTCTCTACTTTGTTTAATCACTGCTTTGATACTTTGGGGAAGGAAATGTGTGATATTTAATTATAAAGGTATTTCATGTAAATCTTCTACTTGTAGTCTGATATTCCTTAGTTTATTTGTTGTTGACTTTTATGTTGATAGTTTTAGGTGACCTTCCTTTATTGTGTTCTTTGGCCATACGTTTATTTACATACATACAATGAATCTCTATATTTTCAACACAAAAAAAATACAACTTTTAATGGAAAGAAAACTGAATGAAACAAAATATAGAGAAAAGAAGAAGTTACGAGGATATTTAACTTTTTCATCTATACTATATTCGTAAGTAAAAATCTGAGGCTGGACAAACAAACTTCTACTGTTTAAGCATCGAGAGCACCAAGGGAACCAACGCCCCCGCAAAGGCTCAAATCGTTCGAGGTTTTCCGGCACAACCACAGCTGGCTTTCCCGTAACTGGTAGCGTGCCTTTTACGAACCGTCGGAAACTTAATTAATGTAACATATGGGCAGTGAGTTAATCGCTAACTAGATGTAATTAACGACCATACAGGTACTCTCTCTCTCTCTCTCTCTCTCTCTCTCTCTCTCTCTCTCTCTCTCTCTCTCTCTCTCTCTCTCTTCTCTTATTTAAACAGTAGATATAATACACAATGCCAAAGCCCTAGTCATTACGAGCGTAGGGCTATCTATGGCTATGTCTACAAAAAATAATAGTATAATGATGTTTACAGTGTAATGTGGGACAGAGACAATGAATGAGTCCTTGATATAACGTGTCAGCTACTGCTGGTCGGCGAGCCACTCGTTCGCTCGGCACTTGAAGATGTGCAGGGAGGTGGAGCGGTGCAGGTCCGTGCTGAGCACCATCTGGTTCCACAGGCGACTGTACCGTGGCAGGAAGGAGCGTATATTATGCTCAGTCCTGCTGAACGGTACAGCCACCGTGTGTGGGTGCTCAGAGTTTTCTGCCGACCGCGTAGCTTGAGTAGGGGGCGGCGGTCCAGGGAGGCGCAGAGTAGCGAGGTGAGGGGTGTGCAGTGCCTGAGCTTTGAACATAACACAAAGCCCCGCCACATCCCGCCTGTGCTGCAGTGGCTGGAAGGTGTCTGGTGCGTGGCCCCGCGTGCAGACCCTCACCAACCTCTGGGCTCTGGGCCTGAACCCTTTCTAGGCCGGTGAGGTACGAGGGGGGGCAGGAGGATCTCTCTCTCTCTCTCTCTCTCTCTCTCTCTCTCTCTCTCTCTCTCTCTCTCTCTCCTTAACTCATTTTTCTCTTTTGTCCTTGGTTCCTTTTTTTCTGTTTTCTCGTTTATGCTTCATTCGTTTCAAGAACAATCTAATATTCCTTACCTCTCTCTCTCTCTCTCTCTCTCTCTCTCTCTCTCTCTCTCTCTCTCTCTCTCTCTCTCTCTCTCTCTCTCTCTCTCTCTCTCTCTCTCTCTCTCTCTCTCTCTCTCTCTCTCTCTCTCTCTCTCTCTCTCTCTCTCTCTCTCTCTCTCTCTCTCTCTCTCTCTCTCTCTCTCTCTCTCTCTCTCTCATCCATCTTAAGTCAGTGATCTATTGCACAAGTTTCGTTCACAGTCAAAAAAAAATGTGTGGGAACTTCAATATCTAAAGCAGGAGAGAGAAAAAGAGAGAGTAAGATAGAATAAAAAAAAAAGGATGAGGGAACGAAGGTGAGGAAGAAAACAGGATACAAGATTTAGGAGAGAATACGACGAGAACTTGAGGAAACACAATTTAGTGAGAAGAGAATAAAAAGAGAGAAAGAACAAGAGAGAGAGATAAAATAGGATAGAAAATAAGGAAAAACACAGAGTAAGATAGCAGAGATACATACAAACATTCATAGTAGTAGAAAAGGCAGAGAAAAAGATGAAGTATACTAAAGATAAGGAGAAGAATATTAAAGATGCTTGTAAAAGTGAAAATAAATGCTAACTAGGATGCTGTACATTGGTAAAAAGCATGAAATAGTTTCGGTAGTAGTAAAATAATAGTTACAGTAGTAGTAGCAGCAATAATAATAGTAGAATCAGTAGAAATAGTAGTTATAATGCTTTCTTTTGTTGTTGTGATGATGGTTGTAGTAGTGGTGGCAATATCAGAGGTAGTGGTGGTGGTGAGAGGTGATGGAGTGGCAGAGCTCAAAATAAAAGATGATAAAAGGGCCGCCGCGGTGCTGTAATGGACACCAAGAGGAAGGAGGCGATAACTGGAGATCTATAGAGAAGTATTGGTACAGCCCGCCGGGAAATACGTGACGTGCTGGTGATATTAACACTCCCACAGCCAGCCAGACTTACGCCTAACCTAACCTAACCTAACCCAACCTAACCTAATCTAGTTTTACCTAAATCTTAATCGAAGCTAATTTCGCCTTAATTTTACCTTAACTAACATAACAATAACCTCACCCTAACCTCCCTAACCTAACCTAACTGAAGATATATAGAAAATAATTGACACTACCAGGTCCAATGAAGCTCACATTAACCTAACCTAACCTGTGTATCAGAAAGGATAACGCACTAAATACCTTTAAAAAATAGTAAGATGGATGTAATATGAGAAAAAAAAACGAAAGAAAAATAAAAAATAAAAAGTTTGAAAAGGAAAACGAGATAAGACAAACACAATATAAATAAAGCGCACACACACACACACACACACACACACACACACACACACACACACACACACACACACACATACACACACAGAAAACAATGCACGATGATAACAAAATAGAAAAAAGGATAACACAAAGAAATCAGTACGAGCAGATAACAAAATAGAAAAAAAGATAAATAAGTAAAAAAAAAACACGCATTAACTATATACAGCATTACGAACCCTGGCTTAATGGCATCCAATTCTTGACGCTCAATACTCGATACCTTTCACGTCCCAACACTCAAGAGACAGCAGGAGCGAGGGTGAGCCAGGCAGACCACCCGCCCTACTCCTGCTGGGCTAACACTACACACACTGCTCGTAATGAAAGCAGCACAACAGGAGCACATGAGCACCATAGCAGCAGGTGAAGGTTGTAATCATGGCCACTGTTGAAGCAGACTGACATGAAGCTACAAAAGTGTGATCAATACGAGATAGCAGAATAATGTTGATGGAAATACGATAGTTTTATGAAGCATGGCGGGAAATTATACAAAGATAGGATTATATGAAGACAGGATGAGGTAAAGGTGAAGAGGAGAGGGTCGCCTGCTCCCTTTCTCAGTTCCCCTTTCCCTTTAGTCGCCTTTTATGATAGGAAATACAGTGGCAGTATTATTTCAGGTAATGGTGTGCTTATATGAAGAAAGGATTGTTTCATTAGGGATTCAAAGACACTAATGCAGAAAAAGAGAAAATTAAAGTGAAAGAAATGAAAAGTGTGATTAATACAAGATAGAAGAACTTGATGAGTGGAAATGTGATGAGTGTTTTATGAGGTGAGGAAGAGAAGTATGTACAATTATCATTATACTGCAGGAAACTCACAATGGAAGCACTAAAACATGCAGTCAATATGTTAAAGGAGAAATGGATGGACAGAAATACGATGACAATTTCAATTAAAGAATGTGGATGAAAAACCAAGCCAAAAAAATAGGATTACTTCAATAGGAAACCACGACCATTAACGCACGACGAAAGAAATTACAACAAAAGACGAGAAAGAATACCTGGCCATGGTAAAAATACAAAAACATGAGTATTAGAACAAAAGTACCACATTCAGAAGGGAATTACAAAAAATATATAAAAATATGTAATTAACGGGAAGGAAAAGATTTGGAATATTTAATTAAGGATAACCACGATTGCTGGAGGAAAATAAAATGTAAAAGAATTATAAAACTCTAGACAACAGAAAACGAGAAATATGACCACTATTCTCTGAGGTCTGGATGCAAAGGGA
>NC_059286.1:10896139-10908639 GCF_017591435.1 Portunus trituberculatus
CCTATAGTGTCTTCCTATTTTCCTTCCTCCTTCTTCGTCTTCTTCCTTGTCCTCCTCCTCCTCCTCCTCCTCCTCCTTCTCCTCCTCCTCCTCCTCCTCCTCCTCCTCCTCCTCCTCCTCCTCCTCCTCCTCCTCCTCCTCCTCCTCCTCCTCCTCCTCCTCCTCCTCCACTTCCTCTTCCTCCTGCATTTCCATCTTCTTCAACTCTCATTTTGTCATCACTCCCCTTCAAACACTTTTTCCTTCCCTCTAATTGCCTGATCCTTCCTCCTCCTTCTTCTCTTCTTCCTCCTCTTCTTCTTCCTCCTCCTCTTTCTCCTCCTCTTCCTCCACCTTATTGTTTTGTTCTTGATATTATTCCAACATTTCTCCTTCTCGTAATATTATGCATTTATTTTCTTACCTCCTTTCTGAATTAGAACAAATAATTGATAGATAAAAAAAAGAGCAATAAATAACTGGAAAAAAATAGAATAGAAAGTAATAAACGGAATAAATTATGGGAAAAGGAAGATAGATTATAGAATAGGTGTAGATACGAAAATTTACGATAGATTGAGGAATAAGGAGAAACTATAATAACAAGGAGTATAGACATTAGCAAAGGAAGTAGTGAATTATGAAATGGGTGTAGGTAGAATAGAGGAATAAGGAGAAACTGCAATAATAAGGTAGATAGAGTAAAGACGTTAATGAAGGAAGTAGTGAATATGATGCACAGATGATGGGGAAGGAATAGGACATGATAGGAAGGGTGTAAATGCAAAAATACTGATAAATTGAGAAATAGAGAAGAACAAAAATCAATATTAACATTTTCCTTTTTAGTAGAATGAAAAAAAAGTAAAAAATGAATAAATAAGAAATGAGAAAACGTTGAATCAATGAAGAAAAAATTGAAGAAAAACATTGATCAGAAAAAAACAAATACCTCTCTCTCTCTCTCTCTCTCTCTCTCTCTCTCTCTCTCTCTCTCTCTCTCTCTCTCTCTCTCTCTCTCTCTCTCTCTCTCTCAATGTTTAGGAAAAAAAATCTTTTATATTTAATTCATCCTTCTCTCTTCAATTTTTAAGAACAGTGCAGGAGGAGAAAAAGAGGAAGTAGATTAGGAGGAAGAGGAGGAGGAGAAGAAAAGGAGGAGGAAGAGGAAGAGGAAGAGGAAGAAAGACGCTAACCTCTCTATCCAGGTTTTTATACGTGGTTAGAATCAATTAACAAACGTTACTTAAATCTTCATCTTGTTAAAAGGAGAAGGAGGAAAAAGAGGAGGAGGAGGAGGAGGAGGAGGAGGAGGAGGAGGAGGAGGAGGAGGAGGAGGAGGAGGAGGAGGAGGAGGAGGAGGAGGAGGAGGGGGAGAAGAAGATGAAGAAGACGTTTATAATGAAGATGACAAAAGAGGAAAAAAAAAAAGCAAAACAGCCAACACGACGCAAACAAGAAAAAAATGGAAAAAAGGAGAAAAAAAAGAGGAGGGGAAATACAGAAGAGGAAGAGGAAACATAAATAATGAAGCGGTGACAGTCGGGAGGAGGGTTACCGGGAAACAAGAGGAAGAGGAAAAAAGATAAGGAGGAAAAAAAGAGTAAATGGGACGGAGCGCAGAGCAGAGGAAAGAAGGAAGGAAGCTAGAGGAGGAGGAGGAGGAGGAGGAGGAGGAGGAGGAGGAGGAGGAGGAGGAGGAGGAGGAGGAGGAGGAGGAGGAGGAGGAGGAGGAGGAGGAGGAAGAGGAGGAGGACACAGAAATGAGGAACAAAGTTTAAATTAGAGACAAGCAACAGCTTCCATTTATAAGACAGGACTACAAACTCTCTCTCTCTCTCTCTCTCTCTCTCTCTCTCTCTCTCACTAATCGAGAGAGAGAGAGAGAGAGAGAGAGAGAGAGAGAGAGAGAGAGAGAGAGAGAGAGAGAGAGAGAGAGAGAGAGAGAGAGAGAGAGAGAGAGAGAGAGAGAGACTCTCACAGATCTCCGAGAAGGATCGCCACAAATGCTGCTGTACAAGAACACAAATAGATAATACGCAGCTCTCTCCTGGATGTCCTGTGCCGCCACACAGAAGAGACTGGAAGCATCCAACGCCGCGCCAACGGCTAGTAGATGCTGCACTACCACCTCACCCAGAGCCTGAGCGTATTCACTGGAACACCGCAGAGACGTGGCGGCGATCGTAGTGTTCCATAAGGCACAGGTGCAAAGAGTGCCACATCTGGCACTGCGTCATACATACAGATCCCACGGGTGTCAGAGAGAGAGAGAGAGAGAGAGAGAGAGAGAGAGAGAGAGAGAGAGAGAGAGAGAGAGAGAGAGAGAGAGAGAGAGAGAGTACCCTTAGAATAGGTAGCACACGACAGTGCGCCTTTGGGTACATGTTCCTTTGTAGAGAGAGAGAGAGAGAGAGAGAGAGAGAGAGAGAGAGAGAGAGAGAGAGAGAGAGAGAGAGAGAGAGAGAGAGAGAGAGACAAATGAACACAAATAGATAGAGGGATTAAAGAGAGACAAAGCAAAACAAATAGACTGCATATGAAAAAAATAAAAAATTACCATACATACATTAGAGAGAGAGAGAGAGAGAGAGAGAGAGATATCCAATAATCAAATGAATCCCAAATGAGAGAGAGAGAGAGAGAGAGAGAGAGACAATCAGATAAGGGAGGAGGAGGAGGAGGAGGAGGAGGAGGAGGAGGAGGAGGAGGAGGAGATAAAGTTTGATCAGCACAATGGTTCGGCTAACAATTACACAAACAATATTTCAGAATGGCAACACCAATAACCATTCTGTGCCAATCAACAACACACTGATACTGACTTTCTCTCTCTCTCTCTCTCTCTCTCTCTCTCTCTCTCTCTCTCTCTCTCTCTCTCAAAACCATGACTAGAACAATGGATAATATACTGAAACCCTCCTCCCAACACACACACACACACACACACACACACACACACACACACACACACACACACACATAAGAGGAAAACAATAGCAATTCAAAAGTTTAAAAAAGAAAAGAAGAAAATAGAAAATAAGCAGATTTGGAATAACATTACTAAACAAAACAAAAATCTGAGAGAGAGAGAGAGAGAGAGAGAGAGAGAGAGAGAGAGAGAGAGAGAGAGAGAGAGAGATCCACTACCCTCTTATTTGTAAACAACCATGAACATCACAAGCATTATATTACGTATACTTCAAGTAATATAACACTCACCTCTTATTCACTGCCTCACAATTACACGCTTCCCCTTTGCTCACAGATCCGCAATTGCTTCATTCTTCAACCTTAAAATACGTGCAGTGCTTTCTAATGCAAATCAGCGCGTGCTTTTCTGGTGCACGTGTCACGGCGCTTGTTTAACGCTGGTGGTGAACTCAATTAACCTTGATTTTCACTTTACTCGCAATGAAACGTAATATTCCAGGCCGTAATGTCACGCTACGAGGCGCCGGGGACTTGGTCAGGCCTGTGCAAGGTTATACGTGGGAGTTGTGAGATGTCTGAGTGCTTCAATGGGGTTTTAACATGGTTTTGATTATATTTGGGGACTTTGTGAGTTGAGAAGGAGTTTTCAAGGTAAGATTTCCTTTATGTAAGAGGGAAACTGGCCAAGGGCAATAAAAAATCGAATTATGAGTTCTTGTATGGGGTTTTAACATGGTTTTGATTATTTTGGGGGACTTTATGAGTTGAGGAGGAGTTTTCAAGGCAAAATTTCCTTTATGTAAGAGGGAAACTGGCCAAGGACAACAAAAATAATTAAAAAAAGAGGATTACTTAATTGCTAGTCTCCTTGCAAGTCAAAGAGTCAGCAAAAAGAAATCAGCCTCTTAAAAGAAGTCAAGTCGTATGAAGATGGAAATACAGACAGGCAGGGAGTTCTAGAATATGAAGGTTGGAAAGGATATTAGGATGATTGTTTGTAAGGGAAATATCTTGATTAATTCATATATATTCCATTTTTCCAATCTACCTGTATTTATAACATGACAACTGCACACCAACGATTTTTCAAAGGGCGACAAATTTAATTATCAATATTAAATTATAAAGATAAGACGCTCAATGTTTCCACTGAATCTGAAATAACTCTAATGTAAAACTGTTGATATAAATGAAAACACTTCTTATTTTATTTAAGGTTGAGTATCTAAAAATATCGTAACCTTGCCTTTACAATTCACTCATTTAATTAAGACCTGAATACTCGTCAATTTTAATCATACACTTCTAGACCAGAGAAAAATAAATGTCAAGAATAATGTGGAGTTCATACATCATTACTTTTTGTCCTATCTGCCACACACTCTACAATATCGGAACACCATTCAAATATTCCTTTTTTTTTAATGGTCACCACTTTTTCAATATCCAAAAAATGTATACTTTATAAACTCACATCACTCTGAAAGGTTTGGGATGAATTTCTGGACATTCTCTCTCTCTCTCTCTCTCTCTCTCTCTCTCTCTCTCTCTCTCTCTCTCTCTCTCTCTCTCTCTCTCTCTCTCTCTCTCTCTCTCTCTCTCTCTCTCTCTCTCTCTCTCTCTCTCAATTTATTTCACAGCTGTTAACCAATTTCTATATACATTAATAGAGAAAAACGCCATTAACGTAACAACTTGTCACGACGCCAATTAATTCCCCCGCCGTGAAACATTTCCCCTTCCCATCTCTGTTCGTCATGCTCTCAATTTCCCCGTTGCTTTCATTGTTCGTCTCGCTTTTGTTCGCTTGTTAACTTAGCAATCTGTTGTGAGGTTAATTCATGTCTGTGTTTCTGTCTGTATGTCACTATCTTTACTCCAGCCAACGTGTTCATTTGCTCGCTCGTCCCATCATTCATGCGTGTATTTCAATACTTTTGTGTCTGTGTGATTGTCTTTTGTTTCTCGAATTTAATGGTTTCTATATTTTTGTGTGTTTTTTATTTGTAGTCAGTGTTCAAATTATGTGTGTGTGTGTGTGTGTGTGTGTGTGTGTGTGTGTGTGTGTGTGTGTGTGTGTGTGTGTGTGTGTGTGTGTGTGTGTGTGTGTGTGTGTGTGTGTGTGTGTGTGTGTGTGTGTTTAACTACGTACTATGTATGTTAATAAGTATGTCAGTCAGTGTGTGTATATATATTGCAGCGTGTGTATGTTCTGTTTAGTATGGTGCTCATTTGGAACTTCACTGCGACTAGGAAAAAAAATGTATGCGGAAATATTCAGGTTTGAAATTGTTGTCATTGGTATGATGGTTATAATTGGTGTTAACATTATTATTGTTATTATTATTACTATTATTATTATTATTATTATTATTATTATTATTATTATTATTATTATCATCATCACCATCATCATCATCATCATCAGTAGTAGTAGTAGTAGTAGTAGTAGTAGTAGTAGTAGTAGTAGTAGTAGTAGTAGTAGTAGTAGTAGTAGTAGTAGTAGTAGTAGTAGTAGTAGTAGTAGTAGTAGTAGTAGTAGTATTTGTTGTAATAGCAGCAGCAGCAGTAATAAAAGCATCATTATCATTACCACTAAACTTTTCTTTTTTTTCTATTACAGGTCATTCCACTCTATTAGCCTACGTATTAATAAATCTCACACCTACTTAACATTTTTTCCTAACTCTATTCAGTTGTATGCACTTTTAAAATTATTACATTCATCAACCTTAACCCCTTGAGTATCATGACACCTTTCCATATTCATTCTGCTTACTATACGATGATTTCAAGCACCTTCAGAAGCTTATGTGGGTATTGAAATAGTGAAGACTCTGGCCATCAATCTTCTGACCTCCATAGACCCTTTCTGATGTAAATAAAATTGTCTAATCGTACACAAAACTTATGGTAAAAATGTGTCCCAGTACTGAAGGGGCTAATCATCTCTACGGCTGAACATCCCCTTGCCTTTCTTAATTTTCCTGCCTACCTCCCGTCCATCAATCAACCAGTCAAAATCTTTACAGAACAAAACAACTAGAGCAACCTTTCCCTCTCAGATCTCTCTCTTATTGTGTATCCCTTCCCAAGCACTCATCTATCCAGTTATTTATAGCCTCAGTATCTGCTTCCACCTGTTCTTTTTATCCTTCTGTTTGTCCTGGTGCTCAAGTGTGACAGCCTCTCCCTCTCTCAGTCGCTCTCACTCGAACAAAAGAGCTCTCCATTCCTTGTCCCCAGTCTCTCCCTTTCATGCCATAAATGCGATTGCTCATATCATCCAACCCCATTCGCTGTCCCTCCACTTGCCTCCTCTGTCTGTCAATCTAATCGCCTTTTGCAACAATGAAGAGCTGGACGTGTGTGTGTGTGTGTGTGTGTGTGTGTGTGTGTGTGTGTGTGTGTGTGTGTGTGTGTGTGTGTGTGTGTGTGTGTGTGTGTGTGTGTGTGTGTGTGTGTGTGTGTGTGTGTGTGTGTGGGTGTGTGGGTGTGTGGTTGAATAGATGTGTTTTTCCCCTTTTTTATGTTTTTTCTGTCTGTTTTGATCTCTCTCTCTCTCTCTCTCTCTCTCTCTCTCTCTCTCTCTCTCTCTCTCTCTCTCTCTCTCTCTCTCTCTCTCTCTTTCTCAGCCATCCAAATAATTCCTGCACCTACCTTCCATTCCTCCACCTTCCTGGCTTTCCCCTTTCCCTCATTCATTATATGCTCCCTTTTTTTTCCCTCCACTCCTCTTTCTCTCTCTCTCTCCCTCTCTCCAATGGTCCAATACTTTTTTCCCTTCCTTCCTTCCTTCCTTCTCTGCTTTCCTTTCCATTCATCTCCCTTCTTGCATCCATCGAACAGCCTTTCCAACTCAATTATTTCCTTTTTTCCCTTTCCTCGCTTACATATTCTCTATTTCTCCTTACCTATATGCGCTTCCTATCCTCCTCCTCCTCCTCCTCCTCCTCCTCCTCCTCCTCCTCCTCCTCCTCCTCCTCCTCCTCCTCCTCCTCCTCCGTGTCTCCCCTCTTATCTGTTCACTATTAGATATGAATGCATTTCTAACTCCTATTTCTCTTTTCTCGTCCACAGGTGAGGGTCAGAATATGAGAGCAGTGACCAGGTAAGTGAACAGAGAAACACTATGGAACACAAAGGAAGGTAGTAGTGGTTGGTTCGAGTCAAGATGTGTGGAACAGCTGTAGTGATTTTTGTCAACGGAATTCCACTCGTGTGCACGTAAAGAGTCACTATTTTAACTTAATGCCAATAAATAGTGAGGAAATGATATACCCTACCTCTTCTACCTTTCCTTTTCATAGTTACGCACCCCAACACACAGACAATCAACTAAACAACACTAGAGCACACATACACACCAGGAGACTTCATTTTCACATTCCAACGACTCTTTTATCTGTTCTTCCTTCACGTCGCTTTCACTCCCTTGTACCCAAACACTGGAACACAATCAGCAAGCACTAAACAACATACATACACACGCACACACACACACCAACAACGCAATCACTCGGCAAAATACACTCACACCCCACCACTCTGTAATCCAACACCTTCCCACACCCCTAAATACTCAGGCCGATCCCCTTTCCAATACACTAAATTCACCCCGAACACTGCATGGGGGAGAACCGAGAGGAGGAATAAATTTAGAGGGTTCCTTGCCGGGCCTAATGCGTGTGCCTGGTGGTGCCTCGTGTTTGCAATGCCACACGCCCGTCCTGAAGGGAGAATATATGATTGCACGTCTCAGGGCCCAGGTGATCAAGAGAATGTTTAAGTGCAGTGCGGTTTTCATGATGAGATGTAGTCCCGTTTTGCATGATTAGAACGGAACTAGAAGCTGCTGCAGGGATGGATGGGATGGATGCGCCGGGGAAGGGAAAGAGACGAGATGGCAAAAATTGAAGTTGAGAGGGAGATGAGATGCATGTCACAAGAAGAGAGTATTGAAGGGAGTAAGAAAGGTAGAAAGCGTAAAGAAAAAAGGGAGTTTCTGATTTGTGAAGATTACAAGGAGGAGGAATGAAGGATACAGAGAGGTGGAAGCAATCGGTAAAGAAGGAAAAGAGGTAAAAATAAACTTAGGAGATGAGATCCAGGTTATAGAGGAAATACAGGAGGAAATAAGAAAGCCAGGACATTTGCATAACAGTTTTGGAGAAGCGAATATTACATGAGAAGGGAAACCAATGATTGGCAGATGATAAGTAAAAGGAGGAATGAAAATAAACGAAAGTAATACAGTTTATCAAAATAAGATACTAAAGAAAAAAAACAGAAAAAAAGCAGATTTACATATGAACTTTTATTAATGCAAGTTTGAAGAAAATGGAAACTGAGCATTGAGAACTTAAACCAATATGGAAAGGAGGAAAAAAATTTAAATAGAAACTTGGTTATAAAGAGGAGATAGTGAAAGAAACAACAACACTGAACATTTACAGAAGAACTTCAATGACGCAAATGTAAGAATGGAAAGAAAACTGAAGATTGAAAGATAAGAATATTCTGGCAAGGAGAAGAAAAGAAGGCAGTTACAAAGAAGAAATACAAAAGAAAACACGAAACAATAGAATACTTCAATAAGAATTAGGTGATAAAAAAAAATGTTAGGAGAAAGAAACTAATGATATACAGATTAAAGTAACTTAAAAGAGAGAGAGAGAAAAAAAAGCGAGAAATATTTATATGTGGATTATAAGAAGAAAAAAAATAAGAAAAAGCAGGACATATTTAGTGCAAGACTTTTGGAGATAGGAAGGAAAACTCAAGATTGAGAGATGGACAGTATTTGGAAAGGAGGAAGGAAGTAGAGAAGGAAAAAAAAACAGATGAGATGCATGCCAAAAGAGAAGGCATTGAGGAAAGTAAAGAGTGTATAAAGTGGAAAAAGAGGAAAGAGGAAAGGTGAAGCGTACCAAGAGGAGAGCTTAGAAGGGTGGAAAAAAGAGGAGTTTTCGATTTTACAGAGGTTACGACCATGAGGGAAAAAAGATAAGGTAAGGGGAAGGGAAAAACTGGAGTGGAATTTGGCGAAGGCATATAAAAATAAAGCAAAAAGATAAAAAGAAAATATATTAGATGGAAAAAAGAAAATATCAAAGAAAACTAAAAAAAACAAAACAAAAAACAATAATGATAATAAAAAAAAAAAAAAACTTCAAGAATTTGACGAGGACAAATAAAAAAATAAAAAAATATATTAGAAGATAGAAAAAAAGAAAAGTATCAAAGAAAACTGAAAAAATAAATAAAAATAAAGATAATGACATGAAAAAAAAACACTTCAAGAATTTGGTGAGGACATATAAAAATAAAACAAAAGATAAAAAGAAAATATATTAGATGATAAAAAAAAAAAAAGAAAAATAGCAAAGAAAACTGTGAGAAAATACTAAATAAAGATAATCACATAAAAAAAACACATGAAGTTACATTTAATGATAAAACAAGACAAGAAAATTAATAAAAAAAAAAACATCAATGCCAAAGAAAAAAAAAATAGAAAAAAAAAAAAAATTGGATAATAAGAAGTAATGAAAAAAAGAAGTCAGGAAAAATAGAGAAAAATATGGAAAGAAATATAAGGAAGAGAAAAGTAAAAAAACTCACTAAAGTATGGAAGGAGAGAGAAGCGAGGACGAAGAGGAAGAAGAAAAAAATAAAAGAAAAATGGAAGAAAACCAGAAGCCATGAAAAGCGGAAGAAAGGAATGAAGGAATGATGGAAAAGCGGAAGAGAGAGAGAGAGAGAGAGAGAGAGAGAGAGAGAGAGAGAGAGAGAGAGAGAGAGAGAGAGAGAGAGAGAGAGAGAGAGAGAGAGATGTATAACACGTGAAAAGGAGATAAAACACATGACAAATAAACCAGAGAGAAAAAAGAGAACCAGGAGAAAAGAAGATACACAGAAGAAGAGAAAGAAAAATAGAAGGAAAGGAGAAGTAAGTAGAGAATAAACCAAATAGATGAGACAAAAGATAATGAAAGAATAGATAAAGAAAGAACAGGAAAGAAAGGAAGGAAGGAAGGAAGGAAGGAAAAGGGAAGGTAAAGAAAGAGTGTGTGATTAAGAGAAGGAAGATAGAAAGAAAGGAAGACTGAAAGTAAAGGAGTGCAGGAAGGAAGCAAGGAAGGAAGGAAAGAAGGAAGGAAGAAAGGAAGGAAAGAAATTATATAAAGGAAGGAAGGAAATAAGGAAAGAGATAAGAACAAAAGGAAAGAAGGAAGAAAGAAAGGATGGAAAGAAAGAAATAACACATTGAAGAAACAAGGAAGGATGGAAGAAAGGAAGGAAAAAATAAGATGTAAAGGAAGGATGGAAGGAAGGAAGGAAGGAAGGAAGGAAGGAAGGAAGGAAGGAAGGAAGGAAGGAAGGAAGGAAGAAAGGAAGGAGGAAAGGGAAGATAGGAATGCAGGTGAGGGTAACCTATGATTGAGTCTTGCTTGAATATATTCCACGTTATTCAGTTTACAAATCTGACTGTACCAGAGAGAGAGAGAGAGAGAGAGAGAGAGAGAGAGAGAGAGAGAGAGAGAGAGAGAGAGAGAGAGAGAGAGAGAGAGAGAGAGAGAGAGAGAGAGAGAGAGAGAGAGAGAGAGAGAGAGAGAGAGAGAGAGAGAGAGAGAGAGAGAGAGAGAGAGAGAGAGAGAGAGAGAGAGAGAGAGAGAGAGAGAGAGTTAATAACAATCACGCTACAACATCACAACTCCATATCACATACTCAGCCATTCTCTCAAAAGAAAAATACATCCTGTCACCATCTGTCAAATTAAACTTTCACGCCGCATCACTCCAACCTTCCCATTACAAAATGAATAAAAAATACCCAAAGCATTTCCTGCCAGAAGCTCCTTGAATTGGTATAACGAAGCGTGCTGTTCTATTTTGCTTTTAGTATGTTGCTGTTTAACTTTTTTTTCTATACAGAAGAAAAACCAGACAACGGGAACAAAAATATAAAAAAAAGGCCCACTTGAGTGCTGGTCCATTAAAGAAAAAGTTAAGAGTTAGACAAAGTTAAAGAGCAAATGTCTTGATACCTCCCTCTTAAAAGAATTCAAGTCGTAATTTACAAGGGTGTTATGGTGAAGTTAAGCCATTCCCCTTTTACTTCCTGCTTCTGTAGTGACAAGGCTATGCTCAGGTTACTCTCTATCACTTCCTGATTCATTTTTGTGGGTAACTTCTACAAGGTTGTCCTAAAATAAAAGACTAGGTTAGGTTTAAGTTAGCTTAGGTTTGATTATTTTCCAGTACTTTTTGCTTTAATTTTGTGTATAACTATTCAATGCTGTTCTAATATAAAGGAGTAGGTTAAGTTAGGTTAGGTTTAGGTTAGGTCAAGTTAGGTTAGGTTAGGTTAGGTTAGTTAGGTTAGGTTTAGGTTAGGTTAGGTTAGGTTTAGGTTAGGTTTAGGTTAGGTTAGGTCAAGTTAGGTTAGGTTTAAGTTAGGTTAGGTCAATTTAGGTTAGGTTTAAGTTAGGTTAAGTTAGGTTAGGTTTAGGTTAGGTTAGGTTAGGTTAGGTCAAGTTAGGTTAGGGTTAGGTTAGGTTAGGTTAGGTTAGGTCAAGTTAGGTTAGGTTTAGGTTAGGTTAGGTTAGGTATAGGTTAGGTTAGGTTAGGTTAGGTCAAGTTAGGTTAGGTTAGGTTAGGTTAGGTTAGGTTAGGTTTGATTACTTTCCTATACTTCTTGCTTTACCTTTCTGTGTAGCTCTGCAAGGTTGTTCTAATGTAAAAGAGTAGATTAGGTTAGGTTAGGTTTGGTTAAGTCAGATTAGTCTCCTTTAATTACTTCCTGCTTCTTTTAGGTTAGGCTTTACTTGCTGCATTACTATAGTGGGTAATTCTGCAAGGTTGTCCTAATATAAAAGAGTGGATTAGATTAGGTTCGGTTTAGGTTACATTACTTTAACTTACTCTCCTTTACTTGCTTCTTTATTTTTCTGATTAGTTTCTGTAAGCTTGTCCTAATATAAGAGTACGTTAGGTTTAGTTACGTTAGGTTGGTTTATGTTAGATTACTTTACACTAATCTCCTTTACTTGCTTCATTACTATTGAGAGTAATATCTGTAAATTTGTCCTAATATAAGAGTACGTTAGGTTTAGTTACGTTAGGTTAGGTTACTTTAGATTACTCTCTTATACTTTCTGTTTAATTATTGTGGGTAATTTCTGCAAGGTTGTCCTAATATAAAAGAGCAAGTTAGGTTAAGTTAGATTTGGTTAAACTAGATTAGATGAGAAGATTAGGTTAGGTGAGGTTAGGTTAGGTTTGGTTAGGTTATATTATCTTTCCTTCTTGCTATTAACTCACAAGGTTGTCGTATTATAAAAGATAAGATTACATTAAGTTAGGACAGATTAGGTTAAGTTAGATTTGATTAAGCTAGGTTAGGTTATGTTCCTCTACTTCTTGCTGTTAACACTGCAAGGGTGTTCTGATATAGAAGAGAAGATTAAATTAGGTTAGGTTAGATTAATATTAAGCTATTTTACTTCAAAATATTCAACTTCACTGTTTTCTTCAGCATTATGGGTAATTTTGCAAGGGTCGTGCTGTCAGGCCACAGAGGA
>NC_059286.1:10913639-10923639 GCF_017591435.1 Portunus trituberculatus
ACGGCCTCACTTTCCCCTCACTAGACACGGGAAGGGGAGGCTGATGAACACACCCACTACACCAGACAACTCGCTGCCCTTACTCCATGGCAACGGATGCTATACTAACTGAAGATGTTATTGTTATTATTCTGGAGGAGGAAGAGGAAGAAGAGGAGGAGGAGGAGGAGGAGGAGGTCAAAACGATGTAATGTAAGGGCAGGATGAAAATCTGTAAATAATGACACACAGGGAATAATCTCAGAGGAAGAAGAGGAAGACGAGGAGGAGGAGGAGGAGGAGGAGGAGGAGAAAGAGGAGGAAGACAAGGACTAGGTAGAAAACGATAGAAAAACAAGAGAAAGAAAGGAAAATATGAAAGGAAGAAACAAGTGAATCAGCAAAGGGAAGGGGAAAAATACGATAAATACACAATTATTCCAAAAATCAAGATGAAGAAACTAGGGAAGAAAAATAAAAAAAAGTAAACATTGACATCACTGGCAAGAACGACAAAAGAAAATGATGTGACCTTAAAACTGAAAACTCAATAGAACTTTTAAAAACACAAGTCAGAGAGAGAGAGAGAGAGAGAGAGAGAGAGAGAGAGAGAGAGAGAGAGAGAGAGAGAGAGAGAGAGAGAGAGAGAGAGAGAGAGAGAGAGAGAGAGAGAGAGAGAGAGAGAGAGAGAGAGAGAGAGAGAGAGAGAGAGAGAGAGAGAAATGGACAAGCAAAGAAAAGAAATAGAAGAGAAAAATGAGGAAAAAGGAGAAAAATTAAAGAAAAGCAAGAAATTGATGGAGAAGCGAAAGAACAAGGACAAAGAGAGAGAGAAAGAGAGAGAGAGAGAAGGAGAGAAACAGACAGACAGACAGAGAAATAAGCATATAACCACATAAAAATAAATAAATAAATAAAAACTGACCTTACCAAATATTAGAAACAAAAAGTAAAACTCCCTATAAACACTTCAGACGGGAAAAAAATAAGGAAAAAATACATGAAAAAGGGACCCAGTGAAACTACTTAAAAAAAAAAAAATAGTGCAGACATATCAAGAAACATTAACAAAAATAGAAGCAAAAAAATATCATACTTGACAAAAAAATATGAAAAAGCTTAACATGTTCTCGAAAAAACACATCCTAAAGAGAGAGAGAGAGAGAGAGAGAGAGAGAGAGAGAGAGAGAGAGAGAGAGAGAGAGAGAGAGAGAGAGAGAGAGAGAGAGAGAGAGAGAGAGAGAGAGAGAGAGAGAGAGAGAGAGAGAGAGAGAGAGGAAAAAAAAGCTTTTCTCCGGGTAAAAATACTGAAAGGGCTTAAATATAATCTTGCTTTTCCAGTGCCTGTCATCATAGAGAGAGAGAGAGAGAGAGAGAGAGAGAGAGAGAGAGAGAGAGAGAGAGAGAGAGAGAGAGAGAGAGAGAGAGAGAGAGAGAGAGAGAGAGAGAGAGAGAGAGAGAGAGAGAGAGAGAGAGAGAGAGAGAGAGAGAGAGAGAGAGAGAGAGAGAGAGAGAGAGAGAGAGAGAGAGAGAGAGAGGAGAGGGATGGTTATCAAGCTGCAAAGGACTTCTAAACCCAGAAAAATGAATATATACTCTACATGTTTTTCTTTCTTCTTTTCACGACAGCAGGAAAAATGAAGATAAGTGAAAGGAGATCAGGCAACACTCACCACCGGGGAAATAAACAACACACAACACTTAACAGCAATTTCGGCGCATGAATTCCAAATATAATTGAGCCCAAAAATATAAACAAAAAATAAAAAAAACAGTTTAGAGTTGCAATTTATTTAAACTTTCATTTAATTTGCATTTTTAATCTCAACACTTACGTTCACATCAGTGTAATGATTATGTGTGTGTGTGTGTGTGTGTGTGTGTGTGTGTGTGTGTGTGTGTGTGTGTGTGTGTGTGTGTGTGTGTGTGTGCGAGAGGAAGATACTCGGTCTCTCTCTCTCTCTCTCTCTCTCTCTCTCTCTCTCTCTCTCTCTCTCTCTCTCTCTCCATGAATTTCTTGCTTTTCTTTTTTTTCTCCTCTTTCCTCATTTTTCTCTTCTAATTCTTTTCTTTGTTATTCCATACCTACACATCTCTCTCTCTCTTTCTCTCTCTCTCTCTCTCTCTCTCTCTCTCTCTCTCTCTCTCTCTCTCTCTCTCTCTCTCTCTCTCCTTTCGTTTCTCCATCAACTTTTTGCTTTTCTTTCATTTTTTCTCCCGTTTTCTCATTTATCTTCTCCATTTCTTCTTTTTGGCATTCTATTTCTACACCTAATTTTTTTTCCTCTCTCTCTCTCTCTCTCTCTCTCTCTCTCTCTCTCTCTCTCTCTCTCTAACTACTACTCCATTAACCACTTCAAACACGACACACGATTGCTAAAATTCAAAATAACTTCATATTTCATAAAGGCGGTACAAACACTGTTCTCTCCACAATTAGTTCACGCCACAGTAACACGAGAAAAAATGGGAAATATTAATCGTTTTTTTCTCTTAAATTGTAAGGAGAGACTATTTTTTTCCCACTACGTACATTTGCTGTTAAAATTATGATAAGATAAGGAAAGTACGAAGAAATATGGTAAGGTCAATAAATGGTGAGGAAAAATATAAACACAGTATATTTCGCTCAGTTAAACGAAATGATGACTTAAAACAAAGAAAAAAAACATTAAAAAGAGATCATTTACAAACCAGTACACACACACACACACACACACACACACACACACACACACACACACACACACACACACACACACACACACACACACACACAGCCATAATTTCCATACACATCCCGCGTCTGTTAATGAATCACGAAAGGCAAACTTCATTATATCGCAAACCCAATTAAAAAGTATCTCGACAAGCGGCTGCGATTCCATTAAAGCAAAATAATTCCAATTCACGAGTAATATTGGATTCAGGAACACACAGAGAGCCACAGAGAGGAGCCACAGGAAGGGACGAGGTATATTTGAAAGAGAAGAGCTGTTACTTGACTCAACAACAATTAATAAAAGTAGAAACGAAGATAGATATAATTCGTGGGTACAATTATTGGGGTATATTTTTAAAGGGAATATTTTTACTTGAACCAATATAAATGAAAAATATAGCAACTAGGAATGACAAAATAACATTCGTGGGTTATATGAATATATTTTAACTCTTTCAGTACTGTGAGGTATTTTCACCATGAATTTTGGATGTGATCAGACCGTTTTATTGACATTAGGAACTGTCTATGGAGGTCAGAATATTAATTGCCACAGTCTTCACTATTTTGTCCCCTCACATAAGTTTCTGAAGCTGAATGAATTTACCAAATAATAACCAGAACGAATATAAAAATGCGTCACGGTACTGAAGAGGTTAAAGGTAATATAAACATTTTATTCAACAGAAATGAGAAAAAAAAATAGATATAAAAAAATAATGATAATGTACGGGTCAAATTATTGAAGTATATTTTAAAGAGCATATCTATACTTGACTCAACAGAAATTAATAAATGATAAGTAGAAATAAGAAATAAAGATTATAATTCGTGGATAAAATTACTGAAGTATATTTTAAAGGGAATATTTACTCTTGAATGAAGAGGAATTATAAAAACAAATAGGAATAACAAGAATCATTCCATATCTTTGGTAAAATTAATGAAGTATGTTTAAAATGGAATATTTACACTTGACTGAGTAGGAATAATAAAAAGCAAGTGGAAATATTAGAAAAATCATTGCAATTCGCAGGTAAAATGATCAAACTCACGAAAAATTATTAGAATCGAGAAAAGTCAGAGAGAGAAACAGACTATATAGATAAGAAATTAACGTATATTTAAAAAAAAAAGAACTCGTTTAGAAAATTTAAAATCTAGCGTGCAAAATAGATAAAGAAATCGCAAAATATTTCAAATTCATCGAAAAATTATTGGAATAACGAACAAAGAGAAAGAGAAAAATGAGAGAAAAAAATAAGTATGAAATATCTGTTTGAAAAAAAGAGTGACACGTTGCAATTAAGTTATTCAACACCTGAACATTAAAAAAAGAGGAAGGCAATGAACTAAGAGGAGGCGAAATTATTCCAGCTGAAGCTTAAATCATTGGAAAAGCGAAGAGAGAAGAGAAAATATATATGTACTGAAGAATGGCGTATCTAAAAATGCATCACACGTTTAGACATATTAGATAAACCACACACGCCAGAGAAAAGTGGTGAAAATACAAAGAATGGGGTATTTAGAAATGTATCACACGTTTAGACATATTAGATAAACCACACGTCAGAAAAGAACTTATATTTTAATCAAGAAAATATGTATGTACTAAACGAAGTGGATCATACGTTTAGGTACACACACGTCAGAGAAAGTGAAATATACACACAAAAAACATATTCAAATCATAAAAGAAATAGGTACACACGTCACAGAAAGTGAAAAAAATACACAAAAAACATAAAAATTATTGCAATCACAAAAATATATATTTACTACAGAATTGGCGAATTAAAAAGTGCATCATACGTTTATATAATCCACACACATCATAGAAAGTGAAAAATACACAAAACTTATAAGCCAATCATACCAAAAGCATTAAAGAGTCACAGTGCAATCAGGAACAAAGAGGATATAAAGAATGACATGTTAAAAGCCAAGACCATCAGGCATTAACAAATTCAACTGGATAGAAAAAAAAAAGATATAAAACATTTCATTATCTATTTTATCAGATTAATATTCTTTTTGAAGGATTATTAAAACTAGGAACAAAAGTCACATACATTAAAAAAAGTGACGTAATAGAAAAAATACCCACGTGCTTTTCAAACGAGTATAAAACAAAGGGAAACTTCAAACAGGGGAAATAAATAATAAAAAAAAAAAATTAACACGTGCATAGAACTAAAAAATAATAATAAGTGCATAAACCCCCAAAAAAGTGAAAAAAAAATGCTAAAAAAACTTACAATATACAAAAGTAACAGCACAAAACCATTTTCACCAGCAAGTTACACCAAACCTTTCATTTCCAGCATTTCAGCACATGTAGTACGCTTTTTTTCATTAATTTCACTGTCCCCCTCCCTCCCACCCGTGCTCCCTCTGCGTGACCCAGTTCCCGTTTTCTACGAGTCACGGAGGAGAGGGAAACGATGATTTAATGAATGTCAGATGAATAACCGACCGAGTGTAATGAGTTTCGTATGTGAGTGAATGCTCTTTGTCCCTCCTTCCCTACTTCCTTCATTATCCTTCCATTCCTCCTTCATTCCTCCGTGCTCTCTCTCTCTCTCTCTCTCTCTCTCTCTCTCTCTCTCTCTCTCTCTCCCTGCTCGTCTCCATGAATATTATCGCACTTCCTTCCTTCCTTCCTTTCAATACTTCATTTATCTTCTTGGCGAGAGAGAGAGAGAGAGAGAGAGAGAGAGAGAGAGAGAGAGAGAGAGAGAGAGAGAGAGAGAGAGAGAGAGAGAGAGAGAGAGAGAGAGAGAGAGAGAGAGAGAGAGAGAGAGAATGTTGACACAAAGGTTACGTGCAGGAGGAGAAGATGGAGAAGAAGAAGAAGAAGAAGAAGAAGAAGAAGAAGAAGGAGGAGGAAGAGGAAGAGGATGGAGGAGGAGGAAGAGGAAAACAAGAGACGAACAAACATAATAAAACAGTAGAAGTTAAAGGAGAAGGAGAAGAGAAGAGAGAAAACGAGAAGAAAAACAGTGTGTGTGTGTGTGTGTGTGTGTGTGTGTGTGTGTGTGTGTGTGTGTGTGTGTGTGTGTGTGTGTGTGTGTGTGTGTGTGTGTGTGTGTGTGTGTGTGTGTGTGTGTGTGTGTGTGTATGGAAACACTCCCTTCACCCACACAAAACAAGACAACGCAAAGCCACAGCCGCATTTTTCACCCGTAACCCGCGCCACGACCACCAGCCAACCCAGCAAAGTGCCCGAAGAAACACGAGAAACATATCCCATTACCTTTCTTTTTATCTCATTAGCGGCAACACATGATTTTCAAAGCCCTCACATCCATCCCACCAAACTCAATTCCCTTTCCACATTCCCCAGTGAGAGAGGGAGAGAAAGAGAGAGAGCGTGGAGGGAGAAGAGACACACAACAACAAGACACGAGACAGCACAGGGAATACACGTCCTCTCTAAAGGTTTATACTGTAATACATAAGGTACACACCCCCGTCCATGTTTTTACCTACTTCAAAGCCTCTAGCCGTGTACCTTCCTGACTGCGGATGCTCTGTGCTACCCTAAGGTGCACAGCAAGGGTTAAATTTGTATCTTAATTGTAATCGTGAGTAGGGAAGACCAAGGGGAGTTTCAGAAGGGTGGTGTGTTGGAATGTGTCAAGGTTTCGATACGGAATGGTGTGAATTTTACAAGGAGACAAAATTTTGGTTCGTCAAGTTTTAGTCGTGTTAAAAAATGGTTTGCTACATTTTTAAGGCCACAGAGATGGATTTGTCGGGTTCTCAAGACTATTTCTCCAGTTAATAATGCTAAAATATTGTTAATTTGTCACTAGAACAAAAGAAATACCCTTATAAACCTGTGCAACATCAACAACACCCTTAAGGGAATGAGGTGGCTGGTGTGTCAAGCTGTCGGGGTTTGAATAGGCAGTATTCATTAGGAAGGCTGGTGCGTCAGGCTTTGTCAGGCTTTCAACAGGCAATAGCATAGGTTCTTGTAACGCCTTGAAGATTGAAGACGCATCGGCTGCCCGACGCAGAGTCTTATGGAGAGAGATGAGCGCGGCGCCGTGATCCTGAAGACGCCCTTGTGATCCGCTCAGCCCGGAGCAACAAAAGATTACACGCCACTTGAAAATGACGGAAATTCTTGCAAAACAAAATGGAGGACAACTTATATTCGAAGCTTCTAAACGACAAATATTAAATCCTTCCATATTCATTCTGGTTGCTATTTGGTGATTTGATACAGCTTCAGAAATTTATGTGGGGGATTGAAATAGTGAAGACTGGCCATTAATCTTCTAACCTCCAAAGACCCTTCTAATTGTTAATAATATCGTCTAACCGTACAAAAAACTCATGGTTAAAAAATGTGCCCCAGTATTGAAGGGGTTAAAATAGTGAAGACTATGGCCATTAAAGCATCTAACCTCCATAGACCCTTCGTGATGTCAATAAAATCGTCTAATCGTATACAAAACTCACGTTCCAGTACTGAAAGCATTAATGTACTAAAATATGCATGTCTCACTGATCACGGTCGAAAGTAATAGCAGTTCTCAACACAAGACCTGCAAAGTAAAGAGAAGAAAAGTTTACCTACACGAAATGCATGTAAACCTTGAACTAAACAACATATTCCGCCTTTAAAACACTAGACACAAGGCAAACTTTCCATAACACAGCGAAAAAGCTATGAAGAATTCTATTACTGAAAAAAAAGCCTCGTAACATACACACGAGTACCAAAAATCGTGCTGTGAATTGTTGTGTATTTTCATTGGCACTTTTCGTATTCCAAAGGCCACAGAAATGCAGGCACGTTGCAGAATAGTAAACACACTGGAATTATGCAAACACCCTTGAGTACCTTGCAAACTCCAGTACACCCTGTCACATGAAGCCAAGAGAAGAACACATTAGAAAGCACTACAATATGGAAAATAAAAATATGTTAAGAGGAGGAGGAAGAAAAGGAAGAGGAAAAGGAGCAAAAAAGACGATAAATGAAAGTAAATGAGAAACTACATTATCAAAAGAAGGAAAATGCAGAAAGAGGAGATGATAAGAAAAGGATTAGTGGGAAGTGGGAAAAGAAAAATACGTATAAAAATGAGAAATAAAGAAAAAGATAAGCCAAGATAAGGTGAGATAAGCGGAGATGGAGAGAGAAAACGGGAACGGAGGAAAGAAAAAAACCGGAGACTGTCTGAGAGAAGATTGAGAGAAACTAAAAAGAAAAAACGGAAACTAAGATGGAGAAGGAAAACAAGAACATGGTGGGAAAAACATGAACGATGGAAGAAAACATGATAGAGAGAAAAGAAAACATGGGAATGAAGAAGAAAAAAACGAAGATGGAGGAGAACAAAAAACAGGATAAAAGGAAGAGAACAAGAAAGGAGATGAAAAAGAAGAAAACTGGAATGAAATAAGAAAACAAACACGAACATGAGGAGTGAGAGAAAAAAAAAAGCAGAACAAAGACAAACAAGAAAAAAAAGAACAAGATCAAGAACAAGAACAGGAACAAGCAACATGAGAACAAAATTTCTGAAGTGACGAAAAAATTGCTATCGAGAGAGAGAGAGAGAGAGAGAGAGAGAGAGAGAGAGAGAGAGAGAGAGAGAGAGAGAGAGAGAGAGAGAGAGAAACAGCGAAGAACAAGGCTGGTGATGTCCACGAAAAGAAAGGAACATCACATCGCGGCCACTCACAGGAAAGGACGAAGGGAAAAAAAGGAAATACGGAGGTACGCACTGAGACGCCCTGAAGAGAACGGGTGACGGTGAGGGATTAGGGTTAAAGGAAGAGGAAAATCGAGGAAAGAATGCTGATATGGTGATGGAATATAAATCATATATACGTGTTTGGAGTAATAAAAATTCGATAATGGTGATATAGATTAGGTTAGTGTGTATTGGGTCAGGTTAGGTCAGGTTAGGTTAGGTTAGGTTAGTTTATTTGTGTTACTGTTGACACATTCATTGCTTGGACTACGATTTGGTGAGAATTTAACGTTTCAATATTAAGAATTAAGGTTATTGAGTGACATACGTAATGACAAATAAGTGCAAAATCGAAGAATGTAAACTCTTGAATACAACTTACTAGACATCATAATTCAAACACCTTTTATATTCGCATGACTATTTTTAAACCCTTCAGTATTGTGACGCATTTTTATCATGAATTTTGGACATAATTAGACGATTTTAATGACATTAGGGATGGTCTATGGAGGTCAGAAGATTAATGGGCAGTCTTCACTATTTCAATCCCCCAGATAAGCTGAAACTGTAGAAAATCAATAAATAGTAACCAGAATGAAACAGAAAACGCATGATGGTACTGAAGAGATTAAAGACTGTGTACATTACCTTAAAACCAGTGATTTGCTCCTTACTGCAGTGAAAGTCAAAGAAAAGTAAGTCAAAACACACTGAGGCTCCGACGGTATACAGTAAAACAAACGACATTCAGGAAAAGATTTAGATACATATAGAATAAACAAAACCATAAAATGCAGCGGAAACATTCCCAGAAATTGTAATCCCGCCACGGCAAAGCAACACGAACTCTTGCACCGAGATAAACACCACTCCAGCACAGAATACCTTGCAAAAACTGCTTCTCATGTACCTAAGCTTTCTTTTCAATCACAGGGGGAAAGGAGCAGAGATACAGAAAAATACGTACCAACTACACACACACACACACACACACACACACACACACACACACACACACACACACACACACACACACACACACACACACACACACAAGAGAAAGCACCCAATGATTCATGCTGACATCACCCAACACACACACACACACACACACACACACACACACACACACACACACACACACACACACACACACACACACACACGCACGCACAGACAAGAGCCAAGCATTTCCCACGATGAAGGACAAACAACAAAGTGATAATTCTAGATATGAATAAAACATGACTGTGTGTGTGTGTGTGTGTGTGTGTGTGTGTGTGTGTGTGTGTGTGTGTGTGTGTCAACATGAAACATTGAGACGCTCTGTGGGTGACACCTCACTGATAAGGAAAGACCAGAGAGGGAGAGAGGGAGAGGGAGAGGGAAAGAGAGAGAGGGAGAGGGAGAGGGAGAGAGTGGTGAGGGTAATAATTGGAAGTTAAAGTGGGAGTGAGGGAAGGTGAGAGAAGGACAAAGAGTGAAGGAAGAAGAGAGAAGAAAGGAGGAAGACGAGGAAGAGGAGGAGAAAGCTAAAAGGAGAATGAATGAGAATAAATTAGAAAATACTACAACA
>NC_059286.1:10933639-10953639 GCF_017591435.1 Portunus trituberculatus
AAAAGACAATTCAGAATATTTACCAGGCTAACAAATATAACGTTACTGAATGAACACAAACGAAGACAAATGTAATCCTGACTTGACCTTAACTTAACTTAACCTGACCTAACTTAGTCTTACTGCCTTCCTGACCTGAGCCTCGAGGAATTACTGACCACATCCCCTGCTGAGGAACACGTGTATTGATGGCCACTTTGTAATCCTTGTTAACCTCTTCAGTACTCGGACGCATTTTAACTTGGGTATGATTACACGTTTTGATTTACATTACGAAGGGTCTATGGAGGTCAGAAGATTAATGGCCACAGTCTTTACTATTCTTATCCCCCTCATAAGTTTCTGTAGCTGAATAAAATCACTAAATAACAAGTAGAGTGAATATATAAACGCGTCATTGCACTAGGGGGGGGTTAATGTCAACAATCGGTCCTTCTCAGTAGCACATTGTACACGTCTACATGTTGAGGTAATGTGCTCAGTTTATGAAGATTTTTTTCTTTTCAGATGAAAGGCTTTTGGTGATAGGGAGGAAGGACTTGTGATATTTACCGTAATCTCTCTCTCTCTCTCTCTCTCTCTCTCTCTCTCTACACACACACATCACATACGAGTTTCTGTTCCTAAGTAAATTCGCAAATGATGAGGAGTCTGATTGCTTACGCTATCTTAAATCTCATTGTAACACGTTTCCGAGCAAGACAGCAACACTAACCGTGGCGTTGTTCCGGGTGGAGAAAGAGCAAAATGTCGGAGGTACATGGCTGGACGTGGTCAGATGCTTCCCTCATTAAAAAAACACACAACTTGCATTGTTACTCGCCAAAGTGCGCTGCTTTTTGTGGACATCCAGGAAACGCAGGGATTACAACGCCACCTGATCAACACACGGAATTAAACACTATATTGTGATTTCTGAAACACCTCTGTTCCCCGCCACAACTTCATTATTATTATTATTATTACTGGTAGATTAACAAGATTTCTATATGATCAACAGGGGAAACTGTCTTAAGAACCCGGTTAGTCTTTGTCATCTTTGAAAACAGATGAGAAAGCACCAGGTAATCTTCTCTGTGGCCTTTGAAGACAACCATGGTGAGAGAGTAAAGTGTTTCAGATTACGAGCGGAAGTACTCACCTTGCAGACCATCTCTTGACTCTTGTGTACCCGGCTTACCTAACACCAACACAACTTTACGTATGTCCTCTGTACTCCAGCGCAAGGCCTTAGTGGTTCCAGTGTTCCCAGAGTCACACGCACACACAGACACTACACACATCAGTAGACACGAGGCAGCACATGCACAGTCTTAACTAATACCCGCTTCCGCCTGAGAGGTGAGTAGTGTGGCGCCACCAGTCAGTATAGTTGCCAAAGTATCTTTAACTGCCATCAAAGTTTCAGCCGCACACATCTCCAAGCATGTCTCGGTTATAGTACTGAAGGAATGATTTTGTAATGGTCTAGGTCAATTGTTCGCTTAGTGACTAAATGGGTGATGATGTTATTTAAATCACTTATCGGTATCTTCCCTCTCTTCCCGTTCTCTCTCTTCCCTCCCCTTCCCGAGCCATCCATCTCCCTATACCCTCCTACTACTTTCTTCCTCCTTACCTTCCCACCCACACTTCCTAACCTCTTATACTCCCTCGCTATTCTTCCTTACGCTAACCATACAACCTTAAACACAAGGAAGACAGTCTCATTACAACCCTCCATGCATCACTATAAATATTAACCAGACATGTACAGTGGCCTATGAAACGACCATTGGGCCAACACAGAGCACGGAGGTGGTGGCGCGGTGTCTATGTCGTAATACTGAGTACTGACGCGTTCGGAGCTTCACCAAGTTTCGCTGGGTCACTGGACGAAGGGAGAGAGAGAGAGAGAGAGAGAGAGAGAGAGAGAGAGAGAGATATGATGTTGAAATATGAATTCTAACTCAATCATTCTGAGAGAGAGAGAGAGAGAGAGAGAGAGAGAGAGAGAGAGAGAGAGAGAGAGAGAGAGAGAGAGAGAGAGAGAGAGAATATATGATGTTGAAATATGAATTCTAACTCAATCATTCTGAGAGAGAGAGAGAGAGAGAGAGAGATTATAAATAAATCTCTATTACCGGAGGAAAAAAACAATCCTGGAAAAAAAGGCGAAAAAACAGGAAAGATAGAAAATTAAAAGTCTAACAACAGACACACACACACACACACACACACACACACACACACACACACACACACACACACACACACACACACACACACACAGAAAAAAAATAATAAAAGTTTAGATTCAATAGAAACTCGAGGCAATAATTGTAGCGCCACCATTAAACCCGCCATGAAATTTAAAACAAAGGGCCATTTCATTTATGTATATTTCAGTCCTTATTGCTTCCCATGATGTGCGGTGTTCGGCTTTTGCAAACCTTGGAAATGAACATGAAAGCTGCATTGCGCCCCCAGTGTCCATCAAGATTTTTGTCAAGTACGTGAAATGAAGCCGGAAGCGAAATATATGACCTTCACTTACATATCCAGATGAGAGGAACGTGTTAGCGCAAGGAGTGAGGTGTCGAGGAAAGTGATTGAGTGAGTCAGTGAGTCAGTGAAATAAGGCACCAAAAACCAGGGTCATATGGTGCTAGGGAGACGGAAGGACAATTGAAATGAACTAGAATCTTCCTGTCAGCGAGCGGTGAAGTGGAAAGAATGACGAAACATAGAATATTGTAATTTTTAAACGAGTCAGGATTTGTATTTGCGTATTTGGTGACATGTAAAAATAGAGGTAACAGAGAAGAGATATATTGAAATTCTTCGTGTTGACACCTGCTGAAATGAAAGAGTCGTTGTAATACAGAACATTGTGGCATTCAAATAACATGATGAAAGGGAGGAATTGGTGTAACAGAGTAGAAATCGAAATTAACAAAATTCAGGTGAACGTGTGTTGAAATGGAAGAGTAATTGAGAGTTATATTCAAATTAATCAGCCTCTACACTTCAGCATCTTATGAAACGGAAGGAAAGGCATCAAATCAAAGGAAGAATTGACATGACATAACAAATACAGAAATTAAACCAGAATTCTCATATCAACACCTGGTGGAATTGAGGAGTTAAAAAGGGAGGCTCATAAACAACATATTAAAGTTTCAAAACAATTGGACTTCCATAAGTTTAGTATAAGCAAAGTGAGGTTAGATTCTTGACTCCCCTTCATAACAAAATTGCTACTGAAACACGAGTAAGTCAGATATCCGGTGTTTCTATTGGCTGTGAGATATATATACGACTGCAGAGAATATATCTTTGTTCTATAATTGTAACAAACATACGAGAAAAGGAATGATTTTATCTAACCTGTGAAGATTCTTGTAAAAATATAAATACTTACTCAGTCTTGCACTTCACAAATACCACACAGCTACAGCATAACTAGTATTCATTTCATAACATCCGATCAGCACTTACAATCATGGCAAGTGAAGTAGGCAAGGGTTATGGCAAGTGACGAGTGAAAGAGGCAATGATTACAAGTGATAAGTGAAACAAGAAACGATTATGATATGAGTATGTGACAAGTGAAACAGGTAATCATTATGACAAGTGCAAATAAAATAGGAAAATATTATGACAGGTGGCAAGTGAAATGGGCAAAGATTATGAGGAATGAGAAAAGAAATACGCATTGATTATGAGGAATGACAAAAGAAATAGGCAATTATTATGGGAGAAAAAGAGAAAAAATTAACAAAAAAATTAAAAAATTAAAAAAAGGGAGAAAAATGGTTGTGTTGCTTTTGTTAATACACTCTTGCGTTTTTTAGCTTTTCTAGTGAAGTATTTCTCTATTCATTCATTTGATTTATTTAGTTATGTGGCGTTTGTGAAAATAATGAAATACAAATAGAAAAAAAGCAATCTAACTAAGTAAAAACACAACAATTACGAGAAAGCAAATTAAATAACTAGGTAGAAATAAAACACATTACAGCAAAACACTTTAATCTTATATTCTAATCTTATAACAAGTAAAAACCGAACTGAGTAATGATATGACAAGCGACACACACTTAGCACTTTCTGACGCCTAAGAAGAATCCACGACCTTGAACAGAGAGACATGAATAAAGTAAGGCAGTCCACGTCATTTCATTGTCCGTACCCGAGAAACTCACACGTTACTTAGCAGCCAAGGGATCTAATTAACTCAAGGAAGCTGGCGGTGAATGAATAACTTAAAGAGAAGCACGTCAAAAAAATTCTCTTCACCACTGTCATGACCTGTCCATTAACGTACTAATTACCTAAGACAGTAAGGTAATCATCATTTCTAACCGGCGATCGCTTCAGAATTAACGTGTAAAATGGAGATAGATGGAATGAACTGTCTGGTTTTTAATGATAGTATGAGCAGATTTATTTTTGTTCAAGTGTTCTTACATGATAACGACCTTGTCTAAATCTACAGGTAACTCGAATGCATAGGTTAGGTTAAGTTAAGGTTAGGTTAGGTTAGGTTAGGTTAAGTCTGGTTTAATTTGGGCTAGGTTGGGTTAGGTTACATTGGGTTAAGTTCAACTGTGTTAGGTTAGGTTAGGTTAGGTTTAGGCGAGGTGAGGTTAGGTTAGGTTAGCTTAGGTCAAGTTAAGTTAGGTTAGGGCAGGTCAGGTTGTCAGGTTAGGTTAGGTTAGGTTAGGTCAAGTTAAGTTAGGTTAGCGCAGGTCAGGTTAGTGGTGATAGTGGCAGGAGTGGTTATGGTTACGTGTATTACATAGAAATTTATTGGATTCAAATTTTCATAGAGGAAACTAAGTGAGTGGAATTAATAGAGTAGGATATCCAATATATGAAATTAAGTCTCTCTCTCTCTCTCTCTCTCTCTCTCTCTCTCTCTCTCTCTCTCTCTCTCTCTCTCTCTCTCTCTCTCTCTTTCATACAATTTGCCGCGGCCAAGGTCTGCAATACGGTGCTCATAAACACGGCCACTTTAGAAGAGCGGCAATAAAGTGCTATAGATGCGAGTTTTGGGATCATTTTATCAGCCATTCAGCAGCACAAAGCCGCCTTGTGAACCGACACACACGCCGCGCCCTTGTAATGGGAGCACCGACAATTAGCAACCAACAAGGCCACGTGCAAGGGGAAAAAATGAACAGAAAATATAAAAGAAGGAAAAAAAGGGAAATGATAGTTGTGTGTTGCTTTTGATAATATTCCCTTGCCTTTTTGTTTCTTTCTAGTGAAGTACGAGTATTAATCTATTCATTCATTTGATTCATTTAATTACGTGGTGTTTGTGAAAAAAAATCAAATATAAAGAGAAAAAAAACAGACTAACGATGTAAATACACAGCAATTACGAGAATGTGAGAAAAAATACCTTAAACAAATAAAAAGCATCACAGTAAAATAATAATAATAATAATAATAATAATAATAATAATAATAATAATAATAATAATAATAGAAGTCACAGAAGACAATAATTTAAATACAAGTAACTATTCCATACATAAATATTAGGAGAACATAAATAAATAAGAACAATACCATTAAAAAAACATTATCATCGAGAGAGAGAGAGAGAGAGAGAGAGAGAGAGAGAGAGAGAGACTATACAAACGGAGTAGCCCTCAATCCTTTTCTGATTTAGCATTTATTTGTTTATTCATTTATTTATTCATTTATTCATCTTTGGCATCCACATCCAGAATTATGCGTTGTCATTCGCTGCAGACTAAATTGAAACTGTACCAACCAGCGGCCTTAATGAAAATACCATACTGTTTCTTTTTATATTATTTTGAGAGAGAGAGAGAGAGAGAGAGAGAGAGAGAGAGAGAGAGAGAGAGATTTAAATATTGGAACATATACGTACTACCACCGTCTCTCTCTCTCTCTCTCTCTCTCTCTCTCTCTCTCTCTCTCACTCACACACACACACACACACACACACACACACACACACACACACACACGTCCCTCATAATCATAATACTCATTTATCCATTACCGTACTTTATATTTGGAGGTATAATGACATAATTAGCATCAAAATACAGGTGATAGAGCCTTTTATTGTCCCGCCCACCTGTTCGTGTGTGTGTGTGTGTGTGTGTGTGTGTGTGTGTTCGGCAGTGTTAAGTTATGAGGAATCGTAACAGAAATTTATAGGAAGCAATCAGTGGTGGTGATTTACGTGAGTGGTGATGATAGGAGTAGTAGTAGTAGTAGTAGTGGTGGTGGTGGTGAATGGTGGTGATAGAACTGGTGATGAGTTGCAACGCTTAGAATTGGTGGTAATAGACGCCCAGTGGTGATGACATTTGCTAGTAGTGGTGAAGTGGTGGTGATGATGGATGGTGAGTATAGTGGTGATGAAAAGCGGTTGTGAGTCATGGTGATGAATTATGATGCCTTGGTGAAATGATGAGTGGTGTTGACTCTGATAATTATTGGTGATGACTTTTAATGATAACAAATGATGAAAAAGAGATTAAAAGCAATGGTGATGACAGGCCATAACTCACCTCACCATCCAATCACGAAACAAAACTGGTGGTGATGACAGGGCGGAAGAGGAGGAAGAGAGAGGAAAAAGAGAGAGAGAGCTAGATAGAGAACGAAAACAAGCAATAAACAACACCAATTCATCAAACGAGACTGGTGATGAGGCGTGCGTGGTGGTGAGTGGTGACTGATCGTAATTAAACAAGGATGGTGATGAGTGGAGGTCAGAAGCGGTCATAGGGGTGATGAAAGCTTGACCTATGTAACCTGGTAGTACTTTCATTACTCTTTCATTATTGCAACACCGGATCACGAGAGAAGAGTAATATTCGGGTACTGAAAATTAATTAGTGGGTTCATGGGGAGAGGGGGAGAAGATAGCCATAGTAGTGATTAGAATGAATTTTGTTTGCTGAAGTGGCGAACTGCAAACAACACGTGCTAAGGATAGTATGAATAGTGGCTGCAAAAAAATAGTAGTAGAAATGGTACGTGCAAATAGCTACTATAAACAATGCAAGGAAAAATAGATGCAAACAATAGGTGCAGAAAATTGTGTGAATAGTGGCAGCATCAGACAATAGGTGTAAACAATAATGAAAACAGTAATAGTCTCAAATAGTAGGTGCAAACAATAACAGGCAAAGTATTAGCCTCAAAGAATAGGTATAAACAATAATATAAATAGTATTACTCACAAACAATAGGTGCAAACAATAATAGAAAAAGTATTACTCTTAAATAATAGTACAAACAATAACAGAAATAGTATTACTCTTAAACAATAGGTGCAAACAATAATAGAATAGTATTACTCTCCAACTATACGTGCAAACAATAATAGAGGTAGTATTAGCCTCAAGCAATAAGTGCAAACAATATCAGCAAACAAGAAGTACAAACAAGTGCAAACAGCAGGTGTAACACAATGCCTTCAATTAGTGGGTACACATAATTGGTGCAAGCAATAGTGCAAACATTCAGTACAAACAATAGATGCAAACAACAACTGCAAACAAGAACGGTGGAAAAGGCAACAGTGTCACGTGAACAGTTAAGGGAGGAGGAGTAGACAAGCCAAGCAAACGCTCAAATGAAGGACTAACGATAAGCAAACAAAATCCAAACAGAAACACTAATTAAAACAAAAACGTGAACTAACAAGCAAACAAGGAATCAAACGAAGCACTAACATTAAACAAACAAAGCAAAACACAGAGCAAAGCTATTCACCACACATAACACACACCAGAAAAAAAAAAAAGAAAAATAGTTGAAAGCATTTGAACTATACGAAGGAAACTGTGAAATGATCCGAGCTTAACTTACATCACTAATTGGTGTAAAGAACAGGTAGATAAGCACAGAGGCGGTACAGAAACATGCAACACAGACAACACACGCAAATTCCATGGTGTTTTGCTTTCCCCTCAATGTTAATCCCTCTGTTAGTGTGATAGTTGTGTTAGAAGACTCGTGGTGGATCAAATGACGTTAGGACACATTTTTACTGAGTTTTGTGTATGATTAGACGATTTTATTCACATTAGGAAGGGTCTATGGAGTTCACAAGATTAATGTTCAGAGTCTTCACTATTTCAATACCTACTGGAGCTGTGTAAAATCGCCATAGAGTAAGCAGAATGAATATGAAAACATGTCATGGTACTGAAGGGATTTTGAGAAAGAGCAAAACACTGTGAGAGGGAGCAGGGAGTACAGTACTTGTCAGCGCGAATATACATAAGGAAGGAATATCATTAATTAATTTCTACTGTGCACCTGTTAACCCTTTCAATGCCAGATGTCGCACCTGACACTGGAAATTAAATAGTAGACAGAGTAGAAAGAAAATAATTAATTCGGTTATTTCTATCCATTAAAACATTTAGCGGGTGGCTTTAGAATTAGAGAAAAGTAATAATGAAATCAAAATGTCTAGAAAAGGTTTGCTATTAAGAGAAGATTCACCAAATACTCGTGGCAGTGAAAGGGCTAAATGACCACTTCAGTCCGGCTTTATTTCCTATCACGGTTCATTTATCTCTTGAAGTCCACGTAATATGCAAACACACACACACACACACACACACACACACACACACACACACACACACACACACTAGCAACAATTCAGGTCACCTCGCTCTATTCATCACAAAAACACTCCAACACGTCAGACTCCGCAACTCCCAACCTTACTATGGCGTCGCTCATAATTCTATACACATTATTTACGCGCTTGGAGGCAGAGAGAGAGCAAGAGACAGAGAGAAAGGTCGCCTAGAATGGAAAATTAGGGAAACTGTTAATAATACACCTCAACACAAAGGCAGTAGAGTAGACGATAAAAAATGATAAAAAAAAAAAAAAATCACCAAACATGAAGAGAGAGTGAAGGTTGGTAAAGGTGAAATTGTCTTATGTGTTATTGCTGCTTCCGTGTGTGTGTGTGTGTGTGTGTGTGTGTGTGTGTGTGTGTGTGTGTGTGTGTGTGTGTGTGTGTGTGTGTGTGTTTGTTTGTGTGTGTCTGTGTCAGTGTGTGTCAGTGTGTGTGTGTGTAATCTACAAAGGGCTGTCTAGTGCAGGACGTGAAATAATCTCCAGGCGAGTTTGTTAGTGTTGAGTGAGCTGTTGTCTTGTATGGAGCGCCGAGTGAACACAAGGCAACACAGGAAGAATAACACTTGCACACCTGTTAGCTTCTGTGAAGGTCTCTGTGAATAACTGACGTGTATTTAGTAGTAGATGTTAGGAGTGGAAAGGTGAAGGTTCTGCTAGAAGATTAGACCTTTAACCCTTCAGTACTTGGATGCATTTTCACCATGCATGAATTTTGGGTGTGATTAGATCATTTTATTTATATTAGGAAGAGTCTATGGAGGTCAGAACATTAATGGCCAGATTCTTCACTATGTTAATCCCAACATAAGTCTCTGAAGCTGTATATAATCACCAAATAGTGACCAGAATGGATATGAAAACGTGTCATGGCACTGAAGAGGTTAAAAGAAGATTAGATAAATTTTTGGGTAAGGATGATATGTGGAATAAGGTTGTTTTTCATACAGGGACTGCCACTTATAGGCCTGACTGTCTCTTAAACCTTTCCTCATCTTCTTAGGTTCTTATATTCTTATGCTACTGTTATTACTACTATTATTTCTACTACTAGTCCTAATGCTGTTACTTCTGGACTTCCAGTGTTATACAAAAACACTAAAGGAATTTGCAAGTAGGCATCATGATACGTGGTAGTCATCTGTATTTCCAACATAACCATTACTTCACTTCTACTACGACTTCTAACACCACCACCACTACTACTACCACCACTACCAACACAACCACAACAAAGACGACCTTTCACATCACTCGATCACAGATCAACACTTCACAACAACGTATAAAAGGAAAACAGTCACAGTTGGTGCGTAGTGCTCGCTGGAATGCAATACAATAAATAAACAAATAAACGAAATAAAAAAAAAAAACACTGAACATCAAATAGAGGATAAGAGAGACATACAAACATACAGAGAGAGAGAGAGAGAGAGAGAGAGAGAGAGAGAGAGAGAGAGAGAGAGAGAGAGAGAGAGAGAGAAAGAGAGAGAGAGAGGAAACAAAAACAAATATAACTCAAGTTGAATGAATATCTGAAATGTATGTTACCTTCCTGGGTGAAAAATGGAGAGATTTTGATATGATGCAGTAAACACAATTCCAACGTAACAACCTCACCCCCAACCCCAATAAACCCCAATCCCCTCCCTCTCCCGTTCCTTCCCCTCCACTCCCCTCCCCTCTCACGTCAACCTCTTCCATATACATACAGCAGAGAGTTAAAAAAAAATAGAACATGACCATATCAGAGAGAGAGAGAGAGAGAGAGAGAGAGAGAGAGAGAGAGAGAGAGAGAGAGAGAGAGAGAGAGTAAAAGTTTCATTACGCATGGAACGAAGGTAGATGAGATTACAGAGATACAGGATAGATATAACTCACCATCAGTACTCTCTCTCTCTCTCTCTCTGGTAACCAAATTAAAACATAACATCAACAGAGAGAGAGAGAGAGAGAGAGAGAGAGAGAGAGAGAGAGAGAGAATCAGATCTGACGTGAATAAGGATGGATGAGACGGCATGATAAGATAACTCGTGTGTTTGTACTCGTGTGTGTGTGTGTGTGTGTGTGTGTGTGTGTCTAATTCACCTCGGTCGGCTGCTGGCCACCCAGCCAGTCTTTCCCCTTACGGAGCGAGCTCAGAGCTCATAGACCGATCTTCGGGTAGGACTGAGACCACAACACACTCCACACACCGGGAAAGCGAGGCCACAACCCCTCAAGTTACATCCCGTACCTATTTACTGCTAGTTGAACAGAGGCTACACATTAAGAGGCTTGCCCATTTGCCTCGCCGCCTCCGGGACTCGAACCCGGACCCTCTCGAGTGTGAGTCGAGCGTGCTAACCACTACACTACGCGGTGTGTGTGTGTGTGTGTGTGTGTGTGTGTGTGTAGGCAAAAGCTAGCTGGAGTCAAGTTATCTTACTGATAGAGAGAGAGAGAGAGAGAGAGAGAGAGAGAGAGAGAGAGAGAGAGAGAGATTTACGTCTATATGAATGTTTGTTGGCAAGAAAGCTGAGAGGCACTAGAAGACTGAAATGAATCGAGCGCGGAGGAGGAGGAGGAGGAGGAGGAGGAGGAGGAGGAGAGAGAAAGAGGAGGACGGAATAGAGCGCGCATGAAGGATAAGAAATGAATATGGCTACTTTCCTCTTTACCTCCTCCTCCTCCTCCTCCTCCTCCTCCTCCTCCTCTTACCTCTTTCCTCCTTCCTCTCTCTTTTATCCTTTCCTTTCATCCTGGTTTTTTTCATATCTATATCTTTTTTTTTGTATTTGATATCTATACACAAAAATACATGATATTAATTATTTTGTGTATTTCGAATAAATTTTTTGCAACACTATAAACTTGAGTATCATCACCACTGTCATCCTCATCACCACCACTATAGAACGACTACAACACCACTGCTACTATAACAACACCATTACAAACCAACATGCAACACTATAGGATGAAACACAAAGATTTAAGCCAATTTTCTGTCATCACCACCCTCAACACCACACCACAACACCATAAATGCACCAAAACACACAGCATCATACGACACAAATAGATGAAACACAAAGATTTACACCAATATCCTGTCATCACCACTTTCAACACCACACGACAACACTATAAATACACCAAACCAAACAACACCATACAACACAAGAATAAAACACAAACTTTCCAGCACACACTTCCTATCACCACCACCGTAGCACTCAACACCACAACACAACATCACAACACCAGCGCAAACACCACCAAACATCCACTACAGCAAACTCAACACCAGCCCCAGTAATTAGTCTTATCATATTCCCCGCAGCATCACCACCACCACCACTACAACCACCACCACCACCACCACACGCCCAAATATCATCAACACTCATACGCACACGCACTCAATGCAAATTACTAAGGTATTAAAACGACGTAGGTGTATTTTTTATGTGTGTGTGTGTGTGTGTGTGTGTGTGTGTGTGTGTGTGTGTGAATACCTCATACACACACACACACTTCTATATTTATTTTATCATTTTAGGGACAAGCATTAAATATTTATATAAAAAAAAATGTGTCCCTATTTTTTCCATGTCGTTCGGTTAAAATTCATGTTTTCTAAGTAAATATTTAAAAAAAGCAGTGATATGTTAAAACGTACGAAAATAATTAATATGTAATGAACCAACACATATTTTCTGTTAACGAGTATGACAGAGAGAGAGAGAGAGAGAGAGAGAGAGAGAGAGAGAGAGAGAGAGAGAGAGAGAGAGAGAGAGAGAGAGAGAGAGAGAGAGAGAGAGAGAGAGAGAGAGAGAGAGAGAGAGAGAGAGAATAATTTGTACTTCATGACAAAATAATCAACAGGAGAATATGCAAAACAGTGAGAAAGGTAAAATATTTAATGAGTACTAAAAAAAGACATATATGCATGAACATTTCCAACAACATTACTGACGCAGAGGGGGAGAAAATTACGCACACTTAAATGCAGAAATAAATAAACGAAAAAAAAATGAAATACAAATTCACGAAACTATTGCAATGATATAACAAAAAGCAAAAAAAAAAAAAAAAAAAAAAAAAACACGCACCTCACTTTCCTCTCCCGTTATTAATTGGTTTGCAGCTAATGAAAAAAATGAAATGACTGGATATCCACGAGCAGAGAGGCGGACTAGCGGCCCCGCACCACCTGACACACCTTGACAGCCCCGTCCTGTACGTATTGCTGGGTAAATATCAACCACAGCCCCCACATCCTCTTCTGTGCCATAACGCGTTTCCATATTGACTCTGCTTACTATTTGGTGATTTCATACAGCTTCAGAAACTTATGTAGGGGATTAAGATAGTGAAGACTGTGGCCATCAATCTTCTGACCTCCATAGATCCTTCCTGATGTCAGTAAAATGGTTTAATCGTACACAAATCTCAAGGTAAAAATGTGTCCCAGTATTGAAGGGATTAAAATAGTGAAGTTTGTGGCCATTATTCTTATGACCCCTATAAATCCTTCCTGATGTCAGTAAAATGGTTTAATCGTACACAAGTCTCAAGGTAAAAATGTGTCCCAGTATTGAAGGCCATTAATCTTCTGACCTCCATAGAACCTTCCTAATATCAACAAAATGGTCTAATCCGTATACAAATCTCAAGGTAAAAATGTTTCCCAGTACTGAAGGGTTAACTCCGAGTCCTGACTGTTTGCTTTACTTTGCTGTTGCTTGTGGTCTTGTGCTTTACTAGATCTAATGGAAATAAATTCAATCTGCTAATCCCGAGACAGTGACTATTTATGTAAATCTGGGTATTAACATGATAATTCTTTAATCACGATCTAAACAATGAATGAATTACGATTAACAATGAAATTAATCAACTCTATATAAACCTGACCTACCTTTACGCAACCTTCCTTAACCTAACCTATCCTGACCTTAACGTATCCTAAGTACCCAGAGTTGAAAAGTAAATAAGTTGAATAGAAGATGATAAGGAGGAATGAGAGGTTAGGATAGTGTAAAAGAAGAAGACAAGAAAAGCTTCAAAGAATAAGAAAAGATAAGAAGAAAAAATATGAAGTTGTAGGTAGTAAAGATAGAATAAAGATTGGTAGAGAGCAAGAAATGTTTATCAGTGAGGAAGTGGATGACAGAGAGAAAATATAGGATAGAATTGGTAGTGTATAGATTGAATGAGAGGATATACACGACACAGAGGAAGTGGAAGGAGTATAAGGTTCTAGCAGGCAACAAAATCAGCCTTACCCTCCCGTACCTCCACCCACCCCAGCTGTGACCTGGAGCATTTTATCACTAATATGAAGAGAGAGAGAAAAAAAAAAGAATAAAAAACGTACTTTCTTATGGATTACTGTTCGGGCGCGTCTCGTAAACAGGCAGCCGACTCTTACGTAAAGGAAGAAAGTAAGAGAAGAGTATAGATTTCAAGAAGCACAACACGCAGTACTGGGAAGTAAACACATTCATATGCAAAGGAATTATTTTCATTGTATATTGATGGGTTTAATATTAATTCATGAACTTATATATTTTTTATTCATGTTTATAGGTAAGGAGATAGAAAAATACGTGGAAATATGTAGTAAATGAAGGTAAACAAAACATGTGTTCCCTGAGATATAATGATTATTCTCCATGTTATAAACGTCATATGATGGAAAAAAAGACAAGAAAATAAAAGAAAGATAAAAGTAAAAAAAAAAAAAAAAATAAAAGATAAATAAATAAACAAAACCGAATACACTTGAATAAATACTAAACCACGGATATAACATACAATTTCTTACGCTGCACATAAATGAAAATAAAACAAAGAAAATAAAAACACACAAATACACTCAGAGAACATTGATTACCAGCCACAGTCAGAGACACATCCACCTAGCCAACCATCCAGCCACCCAGCCACCCATGCAGCCAGCCAGCCATCCACCCATCCAGCCATCCATTCAGTCTGCAAGCCACCCAGCCCTCCATCCAACCAGCCATCCAGCCATCCAGCCATCTATACAGCTAGCCAGACAGGCAGAGTGGCATACCTAAGCAAGGCATCACATCACACTCCTGCTTTGTGCACACTGTCATTACTGCCAGTGTGAGTCATGGTGCCCCTTGAGAGTTGACGTCACGGCCGCTCCCTCAAGGCCACATAACCCAAACACACTCCACCGTACCCAAGCTTTGAAGGACTTGCGCAGGAATGATGCAAGACAATCTCAACACTTCAATGCCTCAAAAATTCAATTCCTCGATCTATCAACTCGACACAACCTTCCAGACAACTCTCTCCTCTTCATCTATGACACTGAACTATCTCCCTCTTCTACACTGAATATCCTTGGTCTGTCCTTTATTCATAATCTAAACTGGAAACTTCACATCTCATCTCTTGCTAAAACAGCTTTTATGGCGCTCAGATGTGTCACCCGAAGTTTTCTTCTGCTAGCTCTGTACAAGAGCCTTATCCATTCTTGCATGGAGTACTCTTTGCATGTTTGGGGGTTCCAGTCGCACAGTTCTATTAGATATGGTGGAATCTAAAGCTTTTCGTCTCATCAACTCTCTCTGACTCACTGTTTTCATCCTCTTTCTCACCGCCGAAATGATGCATCTCTCACTATCTTATATTCCTATTTTCATGATAACTTGTCTACTGATCTTGCAAACTGCATGCCTCCCTGCGATCTCGCTACACAAGGCTTTCATCTTCCTCTCATCCCTATTCTGTCCAAATCCCTAATGCAAGAGTTAACCAGTACTCTCGATCATTCATACATTTTTTGGGTAAACTCTGGAACTCCCTGCCTGATTCTGCATGTCCATCTTCCTACGACTTGACTTCTTTTAAGAAAGGGGTTTCAAGACATTTGTCCCAGACTTTTGGTTAATTCTATTTTAATCTTTAAGGGAAATGGCATTGCTAGTGGGCCTTTTTTTTTAATTTTTTGTGCCCTTGACTGGCTTTCCCTCATCAATAAAAAAAAAAATTTTCCCCTTCATCCCTTCCTTTTTCTCCCTATATTTACAGAATGCTGTGTTTAAAAAGATGAAAAATTCAAGGACATAAAAACATAAGAACATAAAGTAAATCAACATGTGGCAGTTCTTGCATACATGAATACTTACGTCCACTCATCCTCCTTATCCAGATATCTAGTATAAAAAAAATAAAAGTTCACCATGAAGTAGGCAGCTACCATTGCATTACCGGCTCTATCCAGGCATCTAGGAACATACACATCATGATATTCACGGACAACAGGCGTGCAAGATACACACTCCTTATATTATACCAAGCGATGCAAAGCTGCCTTGTCTTGTTTCACTGATCACCTTAATTTCCTACATTTTTCAAACACCCTCGTTTTTCACTTGCAATCGATGATTTTCTATTCGGATCAAAAATCTAAATGAAGTTTCGGCCAAAATTTGTTGAGGGCCGTGACGGCCTTGGGCGCCGCACTGGGGGAGAAGGTGGCTGTTGGGTCCGGCCTGGGGCCCAAGGCAGGGAACTGGCAGCAGGTCCTTCTTTTCCTTTGCGGCCTCAAGCTTCAGTAATAATCATCCACTTGCAGTGCCTCATACTAGGCAAGGAGTTGCCATAAGCAAGGGATCAATGTCTACCATTCACCAGATGTTGACCAGAGGGGGGAGTCCTGATAGGGAAATTAGAGCTCCTTCCACATAGTCTGGTGGAGGGTGTCTCTTGATTGTGGTAGCACTGGGCTGAATAAATCGCCATGAACGAGGGCACGCTGTGCACCATGCACTAGACACTGGCAGGACGAGAGGAGTCCTTTAGAGGTGAGAGGGCTCACTTCATGCCAGTGGCTGGGGCGTAGTGTGTGGCACGCTGTGCACCATGCACCAGACACTGACAGTACGAGGGGGGTCCTTCAGGGGTGAGAGGACTCACTTCATGCCAGTGGCTGGGGTGTGGTGTGTGGCACGCTGTGCGCCATACACCAGACACTGGCAGTACGAGGGGGGTCCTTCAGGGGTGAGAGGACTCACTTCATGCCAGTGGCTGGGGTGTGGTGTGTGGCACGCTGGGCGCCATACACCAGACACTGGCAGTACGAGGGGGGTCCTTCAGGGGTGAGAGGGCTCCCTTCATGTCAGTGTCTGGAGGTGTGGTGTGTGGCACGCTGGGCGCCATACACCAGACACTGGCAGTACGAGGGGGGTCCTTCAGGGGTGAGAGGACTCCCTTCATGTCAGTGGCTGGGGTGTGGTGTGAGGCACGCTGTACGTTATGCACCAGACATTGGCAGGACGAGGCGGGTCTTCTACCGGTGAGAGGATTCACTTCATGACAGTGGCTGGGGCGTGGTGTGTGGCGGGTCATTGCTCATGGCGATCCGTGTGAGGCGCGGCAAGGTTGCCTCGTCACTGCTCTCACACCCTCGGGACTGGGATGGACCCTTGGGGAGGAAGGGTTTAGCCCAGTACTAACCCATGTAAGAACAATTTAAAGAGTTTGGTCATCGTCATCGACCGCTTCGTTATCCAAGAATCACTTCATGGAAAATTGAATCGAGGAAAATCATATCGTGCAAAATATCATCGTGGAATATCGCTTCGTGGGAATATTGCATCGTGGAAAGTCGAATCGTGGAAAATCGTATCGTAGAAAATTGCGTCGTGGAAAATCGTATCGTAGAAAATTGCGTCGTGGAAAATATCGTGGAAAATCGCATCGTGGGAAATCGTATCGTGCAAAATATTATCGTGGAAAATCGTATCGTAGAAAGTCGTACCATGGAAAATATTATCGTGGAAAACCGTATCGAGGAAAATCACATCGTGGAAAATCGCATCGTAGAAAATATCACCGTGGAAAATCGTATCGTGGGAAATCGAATAGTGAAAAATCGCTTCGTAGAAAATATTATCGTGGAAAATATCGTCGTGGAAAGTCGCACCGTGGAAAATCGTGGAAAATCGTATCGTTATCGTGAAGTTGTTTATTTATTTATTTATTTATCTATCTATCATTACTTAATAATATACACATACTGTACCATAGTGTTATTTATACCTCTCAAAAATGAATGAGAGAGAGAGAGAGAGAGAGAGAGAGAGAGAGAGAGAGAGAGAGAGAGAGAGAGAGAGAGAGAGAGCTGTACCCAAGGAAAGTTATGACTACACACACCACTTGCTTCCATAATCAGACAACACCTGCAGGAGACAATGTCGATAAAGCACAACAGAAAGTAGTTTTGGTAGTGAGTTCAGAAACTGCACCAAAGGAACAAGTGTCTGGAAAAACAGCTTTAGTGATCATAGACGCAGGAAACAAATCATCTGGCAGTGAAAATATGAAGAGGACAGCCACCGCATCACGTAAATAAGGAATGTGGAACCAAAAAATACCAAAAAAAGTGTATGGTTATGGAAGAAAATACCATGTAGAAGAGAAATTTTGAGAGTAAAATGATCTGGCAGTGAAAACATGTGAAAAGGACGAGCACCATAACTTGAGAGTAAGGGAGGAAGCACCATGAATACAGAAAGGAAAAAAAAACACAGGAAAAGTCTGATAAACACCATTACTAGCCAACCGAGTTAACGAAAAAACAACGTAAATAAGGAAGAGCTTAAGAAGACAACCAGCAAGTAAGGAAGCAGCACTATGAATACAAAACACCACAAACTTAACACCACGACAGAACATTTCACAACACGACCGGCCCAGGCCCAGCACACCACCGTTCATTGCCACTACGAGTATCGCCACGGGGACACTCGCTAGAGATCACAGGCTTTGACCATTGGCTGCCCCTTTGCCTGCACCCCGCGCCTGCCAAGCCTCTTAAAGTCCGGGAACGACTGCAGCGGCTGACGGGGCGGTGAAAAGTTCCCTGGATACCATCTGAGAGCGGGAAGAAGCACACGCAGCCAGACACAGCGGGAGTATGTAAGTTTGCGCGTTCATTGGTGATGGGAAAGTCTGATCACCGAGAGGGTAATGGTAAAGAAAGGAGGAACAGGATAAATACAGAAGGTCAGGTCACGTAACGAAGAACAGTGAGGGTGTGTACAGTAAGTTTATATCTTCATTGGTGATATTTTTTAAGAAACGCCTTGAACTCACCACGACAATTTTCCATGGGCACAGAGACGACTACCCAGGTTTTCACGATAATTTCTCCATTTAATTAACTACAAATCCTGTCAATACATCAACAAAACTATAAAAATATCAATAAAAAACATGTGTACCCTCAAATATAGACTTTGGAAAATAGTGATGGTGAGAGAACAAAGCTTTTTCAGAATACTAGCCACAGTCTTAGTATAGTCTTATTCATCATGACGGTAATAGTAAGGAAGTAGACAGAAGGGGAAGGAAAACCAAGAGAAATAGTCTAGAATGAACACACAACGCAGCACAGAGAGAGTATGTAACGCTGTGGCTTGTGGTGATGGTATTGATTCTGGATATGGTGAGGGGAGTGATAAGGAAAAAAGAGACTAGGAGAATAGAGCAGGGGGAAGGAACCACAAGGAAAGGACCAGAAGGCATTGATATATTACTATGTTCTTATTGTGTTCTCAAGACTTGATGCAGAATGAAAAGGACCAGAAGGAATCAACCAAAATACAGGAAGGAGGAATAGACAAGTAGGGCCAAAAGACTTGAAGCAGAGTGAAAGAACCAGAAAGTATTGATATGTTCTTAGTGTGCTCTTATTATGTATTAAAGACATGAACTGACAGAAATGGAGCAGAGTAAAGTGAACGAACCAGAAAGCAGGAACCAGCAGTGAGCCAGAAAGGACCAAAAGGAATAAACAGCATCATATTTGATACTCTGCAGTAAAAAAGTTTTAGTATATTTGTATAAGGAAAAGAAAACTTCCCAGATATTTGTGGTTCCAAAGGTTAAGAAAGCAGAAACGCTCCGAAATTGATACATAACGCAGAATAAGACTCGTACTCTTGAAATAATTATCCTCTCAAAAGATCTTCTCTTAAAAGCCAAAGATGATAAGTCGGTTTTCCGAGAACTATGAATGCGCCATTGACAACCGTAACAACTTCCACTAGAGCTTGTTGAGCATGGGAAGAGAAAAGTACGTGGGCAGAAGAAGGATGGAACTGAATGAAGCTGGAAGGAGACGAGGTAGGACAAAAAAAAGGTTAAAAGACCACGTAGAAATGCTGAAAGCCAAAAGATAGATAGAAGTGACAGTTTGTTGCAGTTTATCTTTTCTTCTGTTCCTAGGTCGAAATGGGGACGAGTTAAGTGGAGTTAAGTATATTATTGAAAAAGCTGCAGATAAAAGTAAAACAGAGCATGATAGAAATAGAGAGGAAAAAAAA
>NC_059286.1:10958639-10976139 GCF_017591435.1 Portunus trituberculatus
TAGTTACCACACCTGACAATTCCCCACACCTGCATAAGCTCAGCACTTCCACTTCCACACATTAGGCACACATCACAAGCTTAAGGCAACTTCTCCAAACCTGTTAAAACTTCTTATACTACAAAACAACCTAACTTAACCTGACTTTATTTTGGTCACTGATATGAACACAACCTAACACTTTTCTTTCTTCTCCTCTCCCACCACCACCACCACCACCACCACCACCACCACTACTACCACCGCCGCCGCCATTAACTCTATATCGCTTATGCAAAAATATACAACGACTGGGTTATAATCTCCGGTATTATTAAACGCATTTTTGTTTAGGAAAGTTCAAGGTGCAAGAGATCGCCTACACTTTTATTTTCATTATTCAACGGAATGTATAATATAAACGAAAGGAGTACAGAGAGAGAGAGAGAGAGAGAGAGAGAGAGAGAGAGAGAGAGAGAGAGAGAGAGAGAGAGAGAGAGAGAGAGAGAGAATTATCTATAAATGTGAACAGTGATATTAAGTAAATGAAATGAATAAGAGGATTACTTTAAAAAAAAAATTGAACTCCATTTATCTATTTTCTAGTTTACAGCGTCTCTCTCTCTCTCTCTCTCTCTCTCTCTCTGGGGCTTGTCATCGTCCTCTTCCTTACCAGAATAACTGCATGGATCTCAAATATCTGTTTATTCAGCATTTTCCGTCCCTCCCTTTTTCTCTTCCTTTTCCTTTCCTCCTGGCTTCCTATTCTGTCCTCGTTTTCTGCATCGTCCTTACTCTTACTATCCTCTTTCTCCTCCTCCTCCTCCCATTCCTCCTCTTTCTCCTCCTCCTCTTCCTCGTCTCGTCTCACCTCATTAAAGATTGCCAAGGGATCTGTCTCCTCGATACATATTTTCATCCTCCAGAATTCGTCGTGTTTCGCAGCTTTTTTCTTCTTTTTTGGGAGAATTGATATGTCAAACGTGATATCCGTTTTAAGAAGCGAGGGAAGAATTTTTGGATTTTTCTGGACGCTTTGAGTTTTGCGCGGCAGGAAAATACAGTGAAGGAAGGGAACCAAGAGCTGTGGGTGTCAGGGGAGGAGAACTCGAGGATACATAATGTAAATTTGCGAAGCAGGTAAAGGCTACACGATACTCCTAATTTGTTTAAGGATGATCTTGGCAAATTACTAGCCACGTATGAGAAACGGCTGGATAAGAGAGAGAGAGAGAGAGAGAGAGAGAGAGAGAGAGAGAGAGAGAGAGAGAGAGAGAGAGAGAGAGAGAGAGACCGACAGACAATCAGATACCCAGTCAACCACCCAGCCAGACAGCCAGACACACAGACAGCCAGACAGACAGACAGATACACAGACAGACAGACAGACGACTATCTCCATCTATCCACTCATACTTCAAACCAACCAGACAAACAAAGGGACGAAGATGATTTTTTTTTTCCCTTTTGAGATATTGCATTGTAAAAATATCACACCGTTTTCTACGAATGAATAAACACAAGCAGACTGAAAGACATACTAACTGAAGGATGAATAAACGAAAAGCCTCGATCGTAATGCAAAAGGTTGATAAAAAAAACAACAACAACAAATCAACAAGAGAAATACAAAGAGCAGGAGGCAAGGTGATGTTGGAAATGCTTTTTGTCACTAAACGTAAATAACACAAGTGAAATATACATAAACGTCAACAAGGCGAAGCAAATATACCACCAGAACAGTTTAGAAATACGAGCAGTGTGTTTATGAGGGTCTGAATTGCTAGAAGAGCCACTGAAGCAAAGAAACGTATGCTTTAGTAAGATGTGTTTATGTGTCAGTAATCGCATTCAGTTCTTGCTATTCAAATTGATACCTTAATGACCAGTGATGCATGCGATATCTCCTGGTATGCCTGGAATTTTTTTTTTAAAGAGTATCTATATTTGTAGTATAACAGGTATTAGAATAAAAGAATATTATGAGGTACACACATGTTGCCTTGTCCATCAAATTAACCCCTTCAATACCATTTGCTTACTATTTGGTGATTTTATACAGCTTCAGAAATTCATGTGGGGGATTATAATAGTGAGGACTGTGGCCATTAATCTTCTCGCCTCCATAGACCCTTTCTAATGTCAATAAAATAGTCTAATCGTACACAAGTCTCATGGTAAAAATGCCTCCCAGTACTGAAAGGTTAGTATCAATTAGTAATGTTGTGGTGTTATCTCTTGTAATGAGTATTCTAACAAGGGACGGTAAAATGTAAAAAATAAGGCCTAAGGAGGTTAACATTCTAGTTCTTCCTGTTGAAATGAATAATGTTTGTGATATTATCCTTATTAACGATTATTCTGAGTTTTCAAAAGGTGAAATTAACTACGGAAACATGTTATGGCTTAGGGAGGTGCAAACATTTCCGGTCGTTACCCATACAATTAGTTTCGATATGACCAATAAAGTTTGTGATTTAAGTTCCCTTTAAAGCGTTTGCCAAAATATATAAATCCAGGCATGACAAATATAAGAGAATCAATGTTGTGCTTTATATGTTTACCGATAAAACTCTGCCAAAAACACTTTTCCTGGAGGCGAAGGTGAAATATGAAAACAGCAGTGGAGTGGTCAGGAAATCGAAACGCTCGTAAAAACATAAATAATCCAAAGGTACAGAAAAACTTCAAATTGCTTACCTGGAAAAGCAAGATGATTTACCTCCAGGAAATATAAGGTACTTCTCAGCCTAACTCTAACCAATGGTACACTCACATGCTGGAAAGTAGAGCTAAATCAAAGAGGAATGTAAGGGAACTCTGCAAATTGACTAACTTGAAAAGCAAAAAGACTGACACAAGGAAATGGCTCACAGAAGGAAAAATGTGACTAAAAGTTTGTCATCGCGGAGATTGGCAATGCAATATGTACTTTTATAAATACTCCCAAAAATACGAAGAGACAACATACGAAGACACACCTGAAAAAAAATATAGTAATGAGTGACTGACAAAATATTTCTTCCATTAAAAATAACAGAAGTATCAGTTACTAGTTTTTTTTTACGTTATCAATACAAAGAAATCATTTCACTACATAGCAAAACAATAAACATCGTTATCTACATGTTAGAAAAAAAAAGAATAATGAGCACAAAAAAAAAAAAACTAAGAGACAGAAATCTTTAAACATGTAGAGAAATCAGATTTTTTCATATTGCTTCATACATATAAGAGGAGGAAAACAGCTCAATCTCCATGACCATGAATAACCTAATGGCAGACAACAATCTCACAGTAGTTTGCAGTGTAGCGTAAGCAAATCCACCATTCATAAACTAACAAAGATAATTCAGACTAACTCGCAGCCTTTTCTTGCTCCGTCACTCAATCTTATCACACTCTATTTTTCGTCCGCTATTCAATGCTATCACACTTTTGAAGCCAAGCAAGATGAACATGAACGGATGATGAGATTGCTTTCTCGTAGCGCGTAGTTGCTTAAAAATGGCTTGTCACACACTAGAGACTCGTGGCTCGCCAGCAGGGAGAGAGAGGCAGAAATTTTAGCTAAGGTGTAGCCGGAGGGAAGATACAGAGATACAGGATGGTGTATTAGGATACATGGAAGGTGAAAATGCACTGGTATAATCGTAACTAAGTAAAGTGCTGTTTGCAAGAAAATTTTCGTCTAAGCATTTTTTTGGTCTCGAAAAATCCCGGTGAATTATCAAGAGGTACAAGTTGGTACAAGTGTTACGAGACACGACAGGTGGAAATATGGATATCATTAGGAAAAGTGTTATTCAAATAAGAAAACTCCTACATTCAAATACAATTATCTGCTCAGGAAAACCCGTATGAAGATACAGAAAGTTACAATAATGTTGAAGTGATATAAAGAGTGAATATATATCAATGGACTTATGAAAGCATTATTTGAAGGTAAAAATTTTCTTTTAACTTCAATCTGTTCACTGGAAACTGTTTTGGATTATTGCAAGGTGTTTTGTGAGGATTGCTTCTGTAGTGTTGAAATATATGATTAATATTATTATGAAAGTGTTGTTTGAAGAGAAAATGAGTGTTTTGAATAAGCACACTATACAGGAAGACCAGTGAAAATTACTAAGTGTTTTATAGAGACCTGAAAGACTCGAGAAAGAAACATAAAAGTATAAGAAAACAAATGAGGATGCAAGGAGACATGAGGTCTGTACGTAACAATCCCTTTAAGATACACAACTCAATACTTCGATCTATCATTCTCAGCAACAAATAGGACCCGGAATGAGAATGTACATCTTATAAACCCTATAATTTTTGAAAACTAAAAACCTTTCATAAAGAAAAAAAAAAACCTGTAGTGTCTCTTCGCTGGCAATGTGAAAAGATATCCTACCTTTTGTTTTATATATGAATGAAACAAAATGGAGATTGAGATTTGTGGAGAAATACCAGGAAAATAAAAAAAAGGAGAGTAAAATATAAATAAGCAAAAGAAACATAACGAAGAGTAGGGTAAGCAGGAGAAATATTCATACATGTGGAACTAGAGTGAGAAGTGTAAAAGGTCATGATGAAATAAGAACAAAGCAAAAATATATTCGAATAGAACAAAGGTCAAATATGAAGGTCAGACAACAACGTTACAGCGCTTATAGAAAAAGAAATAGAGGAAAAAAATATAAACAAGGAGGAGAGAGAAAAGAAATATAACAAAGGAGGAAGAGGATAACAAATAACTACTACCGCTACTGCTGCTACTACTACTACTACTACTACTACTACTACTACTACTACTACTACTACTACTACTACTACTTCTACTACTACTAATACTACTACTACTACCATGACCACAACCACCACCACCACCACCCCTACCACCACCACTATTACTACTACTACTACTACTACTACTACTACTACTACTACTACTACTACCACCATCACAAATACTAGCAACAGCAACAACAACTACTACTGCTACCACTACTACTACTCCTACTACCACCACCACCACCACCATCACCACCACCACCACCAACATCACAAATAACAACAGCAACAAAAACAACAACAAAAACTACTACCACTACTAATACTACCACCACCACCACCTCAGCAATCAGTGAGCTACGATCGAACATGAATAATAGTCAGGGCAAGTCGAGGAAATCAAAGGCTCTCTTATGGCACTTTGATGACCTCTCCCATAATGCCTCACGGGGCCAACACTGCATGCATAAGTTCAAACGACTATTTTCTACTATTTATTTATGAGTGTGTGTGTGTGTGTGTGTGTGTGTGTGTGTGTGTGTGTGTGTGTGTGTGTGTGTCCTAGTATGCATGTACTAGGGTCGTTAATTATTTAGAATGTGGCAAAAAACAAGTAAATAATAAAGCTGTTAACAAAAGCGGAACCATCAACACACTGCTCAATTAAAGTCTTCAGTAACACCATCCATGTAACAAAAAAAAAAGGCATAACGCAGCATACCACACCATAGCACAGCATCACACAGCACATCATAGTAAAGGTTAGACGTGTGTGGACTACGGTGATGATCAAACACAGCATAGAGTAACAGAATATCAAAGCTTGCCACAGCATATTAACCTCCTTCAGTACCACGATGCATTTTTACATTGAATCTGCTTACTATTTAGAGACTTTACACAGCTTCAGAAATAGAGAAGATTATTGAATACTGTGGCCAGGAATCTTCTAGAGCTTCATAGACCCTTCCTAATGTCAATAAAATCGTCTAATCATACCCAAAACTTAAAATGCATCCCAGTACTGAAGAGAATAAAGTAAGTTATTTCAGAATAAAGTCACGTCAGCACAGAATATTTGAGTGTGTGAACTGTGGCCATGAGAAGACACAAAAATGAATTACGGTTTTATTTTTCTCACATCTTAACGAAGAGAAGAGAAAATTGTTCGTGAAAATCTTGGTTACAATAAAGACTCGGTTCATTTGGTGTCTCCCGACCTCCACAACTCACTTAGCACGATGCAACACAATACACGACACCAGAGACAAAAGATACAACACTTACGGACACACACACACACACACACACACACACACACACACACACACACACACGTACATACACACCCAAATATAAAAAATAATTTGGCTCCACCTCTTTTTTCCGACATTTTTTTCTATTTAACACAGTAAAAACACAAAAAAAAGAGATATAAAGTAGGCACAGTAAAAACATAATATAAAAGAGATATAAACGAAAGAAAGATAGAAAATTCATTAGAAAAATAGTTCAAATCGTGAAAACCTTAGTGAAATTGTTAACTGCCACTTTAATCTAAAAAAAATGTTTATTCGTGTCTATACTTTACGTTTTTATCATTAGTTTTATTGGTCTATTTTGCAAACCGAGCAACGCGTGGTATTATTTCTACCATCAAAATATGTGAAAAAAAAAAAAACTTCAACCCTGTGAGAAAATAAACGAATTTACACATGAACTTTAATTCCTCACCTCGACAATCCACTTAACACAACAAGACAATAAAATAAGACCAAAAAATACACTCAGACAATAAACTCCAAATAGAATAAACAATAATTTGATTGGCACAAGACAACACGCGAGAGATCCATCACAGTAATCACAGCGAGTCATCAACGGAATAATATAGACCGTGAATACTCTAACAAAGGATCTAACGATTCTAACCCTTTATTACAGTCACCGAGAGGACACAAGAGGGTTTTAATACTAATATACACGAGGTTTTCTCTAATAGCGTGGCATGAAAAAGTTACACATGGAATGTCTCGTGTGGTGTTGGCTGAGATTAAGCAAATATTGTATATCTTCATGAATCAGCGTCACGGAGAGAGAGAGAGAGAGAGAGAGAGAGAGAGAGAGAGAGAGAGAGAGAGAGAGAGAGAGAGAGAGAGAGAGAGAGAGAGAGAGAGAGAGAGAGAGTGTTACAGTGAAACCAGGAGACAAAGAGACAAACAAGGAAAAAACAGAGAGACAGACAGACAAAGACGGAAAAACAAACAGTGAGATAGAGAGACAGACAGACAGATAGATAGACAGACAGATAGAGACAAACAGACAGAGAGACAGACAGAGACAGACAGATAGAGAGACAGACAGACACAGAGAAACAGATAGAGAGACAGACAGAGCGATAGAGAGACAGATAGACAGACAGATAGACAGATAGACAAACAGACAGACAAACAAACAGACAGAGAGCACAGTACACTCGCACTTTCACGTTAAGTTTTGTGAAATGTCTTGATGGAAACGCCATAAATTCGCGATAAATTTCTACGACCTGTCAAACTTGCATGGAACTTTCCGCGACGTTTCCCGAGAGTGTTGAACCTTTGGACAAGTCTGCGGGAACCATGAATATATTATAGTTATGTTCTTTACATTTCTCTCCCACCGCCGGGTATCAACAAACATTTCCTCCTTCAAAAAGCGGTGTTTTAGTAGCGCTTTAAAGGCAGCAATAAGGTTCTGACTGTGCAAACTCGTAAGAACTTGTGATATTAGCATTTTTACGGTATAGCTGTATGTTAACAATATTATTACGTTGACACAAACACCGTGTACTGATGCTGCGAGTGGGAGGAACGCGAGGACTGTTATCACGGTGACACTAACAACGTATAGTGACGGTAAGAGTATTACATAGACACAAGTACAGGTAACTACTATTCAACAACACAGGGACTTCTAACACTCTGATAACAACATAACATTAAACACGAGAAACATCACGTAACATCCTTATGAAATAAACTAAAGGGGCACAAAATTCCAAGGTTCCAGACCAATACAAATGTAGGAAGAAATACAGTGTGAGAATTATACACAAACCAGCAATATAGAGAAACGTGACATATAATTACTAGAGGAAAACAAGATGATATCTCTAAGCAGTCTGTCCTTTTATCTACGTACATCACAGCAAGGTAGAACGGAATTTCCTTAGATTCTAGCTGTCTTTTAACCACGACTTTGTATTGCCAGTAAGAAAAAAACTTATGACATTACAACTAAGCTTCCCTGAGGCCTTTGAGAACAGACTTTCCGAGAGAACAAAGGGTTTGAAAAGATGACATTAATAAAATTTTGCTTCAGAACTTTAAAGATCATAACCTTTACACGTTATCGCTGCGTCATTTGAACATATCACTTGTGAGAAAATGACCAGAACAAGAAGGCGAAATATTAAAAAAAAAAAACCAGATATGCCAAAGAGAATGAAAAGAAGAGAGTTTCAAATTAATGGTACAAGATGAATTACTAGCCAGAATATGAAAGCTTCTACACGACCTTTGAAAATATCTCTGATGGTAAATAAAGCATTAAAGAAAGCGCACTCATGTCATGGAAGATCAGGCGAGGTTAGCAAAATAGCTCGTAGAAAATCTGAGAGGTCAGGTGAAACTAGCCAGTAGAGAAAATCATGTCATTTGAAGGTCACCTGAGATTACAAGAACATCACACAGTCTTTTGAAGGTCAGGCATGGTCAGCAAAGATACCAAAACAAGTCATTTAAAGGTCAGGTGAGATTAGAAAAGATAGAAAACCTATTCATTTCAAGGTCAGGCAAGGTTGATAAAGATACCAAAGTAATTTAAATAACAGGCAAGGTTAATAAAGATACCAAGTCATTTAAAGGTCAGGTAAGGTTAGCAACACAACACACTCTTCTGAAGGTCAGGCAAGGTTAGCAGGAATACAACTCAATATCATGTGAAGGTCAGGTTAGCAAGGTTAGCAAGAACACAACACTGTTCAAGGTGAGGTCAGCAATTATTTCTCACTCATTTGGCTTCCCATATTCCTGGGAAAAAATAGAAAAATAACACTTAACTCCTTCAGTACCATGACGTGTTTTCATATTCATTCTGGAGACTACTTGGTGAAAGTGTACAGCTTCAGAAACTTATGTGGAGGGATTAGAATAGTGAAGACTGTGGCCATTAATCTTCTGATCTCCAAAGACCCTTCCTAATGTCAATAAAATCATCTATTCATACACAAAACTCATGATAAAAATGCGTCCCAGTATTGAAGAGGTTAATTTCACATAATAATCCCGAACGCCGTTGCCAGCGCTCGAGACTCCCAAAGCTCCGGGAAACACAGGGAAGGTTACAAACAAATAATGCACATCGCTCTGAATCACCGTATTTTTCTTCCCTTCTGTCACGTGTACACTCTGCCTTTGTCGCGCTGGAAGAGTGACAAAGCCTTCAGGGAAATTCGTACCATGTGGTGTGTTTTGAAGGTTAGACTGACGCTAGGAACGATTCCGTTTGTATTTTTCTTTTATATGTAGAAAGGGCACCTGAACAGGGGAACAGAACAATAATAAAGGGAAATAAAAAAAAATCCACTGAGGTGCCAGTCCTTTGACCCCTTCAGTATCATGACGCGTTTCCATATTCATTCTGCTTACTATTTGGTGATTTTATACAGCTGCAGAAACTTATGTGGGGATTAAAATAGTGAAGTGGCTTTTAATCTTCCGAGCTCAATAGACCATTCCTAATATCAGTAAAATCATCTAATCATACCCAAACCTTAAGACAGAAATGCGTACCAGTACTGAAGGAGTTAAAATACTTAATACGGCAGTCAAAATTCACAGGATATGTCTTGAAACCTTGAGAAATCATAGGAAGGTGAAAATACAAAAGCAGACAAAGGGAACCAGAGTTTAGTAAAAGACATGAATGAATTGTCATATACGTTACCTCCTCCATAAAAGAAAAGAGTAAAAATGAGAGCAGGAAGAGACCAATGATATGACAAACAAGGACACAAAAAACACCGCTGATCATGTGAATCATCCAGCATTACCTATTGTGATGAAGCAACAAATTCCACGAGCAGCAAAGTTAAGCTCGTCATTTCCTGCCAATTGTCATCGAAACATTGCACAGTTTTCAGCAGATAAGTTGATTAGTGGTGTGTAGAGGAAAACATGTGCCGCGTGTGTGTGTGTGTGTGTGTGTGTGTGTGTGTGTGTGTGTGTGTGTGTGTGTGTGTGTGTGTGTGTGGGTTCAAAAAATTGCTAATGGACATCAGTGCAGAGAAAGCCATGTCACTGATGCAGAGAACATTACAAACTCAAAGCAAACAACATAAAGGTAAAAGAGAAAGAGAGAAAGAGAGACACACAAAAAAGAGGAAGAACAATACAATGTCTTTTATGCACCGACATAAAACGACAACGTGACACGGGAACACCGACTTTTACGTGTAACTAGTCTCTCTCTCTCTCTCTCTCTCTCTCTCTCTCTCTCTCTCTCTCTCTCTCTCTCTCTCTCTCTCTCTCTCTCTCTCTCTTATTCTAATTCTTGTTCTTGTTCTCCTTGTTCATTTCCTTATTGTTGCTGTCTTTCTTTCTTTCTGCGCTAAATTTTCTTGTTTGTTCCATTTCTGCTCCTGTTCTTGTTCTCATTTTAATATGAATATGGACTACAATGGAAGCATATACGCTCTCTCTCTCTCTCTCTCTCTCTCTCTCTCTCTCTCTCTCTCTCTCTCTTCTATTTCTTCTTCTCGTTCTCCTTTCTCTCTCTCTCTCTCTCTCTCTCTCTCTCTCTCTCTCTCTCTCTCTCTCTCTCTCTCTCTCTCTCTCTCTCTCTCTCTCGTTGGAATACCGAGATTAAGCGCTATGAAGATAAGAGACACAAACGTCAGGATAATAATGAAAAAGGAGGAAAATAAAAGGAAAAAAAAAGTACTGATATGAAACGCATGAAAATGTATTTCTGCTGAGCACGACCAGAGAGAGAGAGAGAGAGAGAGAGAGAGAGAGAGAGAGAGAGAGAGACTTGCGATTTTGAACTGTTATTAAAGTAAATCTCTCTCTCTCTCTCTCTCTCTCTCTCTCTCTCTCTCTCTCTCTCTCTCTCTCTCTCTCTCTCTCTCTCTCTCTCTCTCACTTACCACTTAGCAAGGCCACTATTCTCTCTACACCTGAGTAACTCCCCACCCCTCCCCCATAGCACTCCCCCATTGGCACTTACTGACTCCCTCCCCCCCCCGTGGCACCCCAGAGGCACTTACACTCAGGCACTTCATGTCTTCATCTCCCCTTTTATTTCTCTCTCCCCGAAGTGGATGCCAATGACTTCCCATGGAGGGCCATCTTTCCTTCCTCTTTATTTCCTCTTAGTCTTTTTTTGTTTTGTTTTTTAGTTCTTTTCCTTCCTTCCTTCCTTCCTCTTTCTGTTATCTGTCTTTTTCGTTTTTTTCTCTTTTTCTTCCTTCATCTTTATTTCTTCTAAATTTTTGTTTTGCTTTTTTTATGTTTGTGTTCTTTTTCTTCCTTCCTTCCTTCCTTCCTTCCTTCTGTTATTTGTCTTTTTCGTTTTTTTTCTCTTTTTTTCTTCATGTTTATTCTCTCTTACTCTTTTTTTGTTTCTGTTCTTTTCCTTCCTTCTTTCCTTCCTTCCTGGTTTTCTTCTTTTATGTGTTTTTTTCCTTTTTCGTTTTTTTTTTCTTCCTTTTTAATTTCTGTTTGTGTTTTTCTCATTTTTTTCTTTTCCTTCTTTCCTTCCTGCTTTCTTTTTTTTCTTCTGTTATCTATGTGTTTGTTCTCTCTCTCTCTCTCTCTCTCTCTCTCTCTCTCTCTCTCTCTTTTTTACTTCTTTCTTCGTCTTAAATTTCTCTTTGTGTTTTTTTCTTGTTTTTCTTTTCTTTCTTTTCTTCTTTCCTTCTTTTTATCTATTTTATTTTTTCTTCCTCTTTAATTCCTGTTTGTGTTTTTTTTCTTATTTTTTGTACTTTTTCTTTCTTCTTTTTTTCCTTTTTTTCCTTGTTTCATTCGTTATCTATGTCTTTTAGTTTTCTTCTTCTTTTCTTCTTCATTCTTCCTCTTACTTTCTTTGTTTTTCTTCGATTTTTCTTCTCTTACTTCTTTCCTTTTTTTTCTTTCACTGTTCGGATTTTTTTTCTCTCTCTTCTTTTTTTGCTTCTTTTTTCTTCTTTATTATTTTCTCTTCGATTTCTGTTTTTTTTTTTCTTCCTCTTTTTCCCTTTCTTCCTTTCTTCCTTCCTTGTTTCCTTCTCATCCTTCGTAGATTCCTTTTCTCTATATTTTCTTTTGTTTTCTCTATGGTTCTGTTTCTTCCTTCCTTCCTTCCTTCCTTTCTTTCTTCCTGTTTTTATTTTTATTTTATTTTCCTAATTCTTTTGTTTTCCTTTCCTTCTTTCATATCTTTCTGTCTTTACTCTCTTTTTATATATATTTCCCTCTTTATTTGCTTGTTTTTGTCCTCTTCTTTTTGCCCCATTGTTTTTTTTTCCTTGGTCTTTATTCTTTCCTCTCTATTTCTTCTTTTTTGTCATCTTACTATCTTTTTCCTTCCCTTCATCTTTTTTTTTTTCTCTTCTTCTCCTTCCGTTGAGTCTGTTATACAAATCCTCGCCTCTTTATTTCCTCTTGACCTCTTGTTCTTTTCTTCTTTCTTCCTTCCTTCCTTTTCTTTGTACGCCTTTTCCTTATCCTTCCTTTCTCCTCCTTCCTTGATCCTCTTAGACATATCCTCTCTACTCTGTCTCTTTCTCTCTTTCTCTTTTTCTCTCTTTTATAGGGTTATTCTCGCCTCTTCCTGTGTGTCTCTGTCCCCTTCCCTGTTCCCTCTTCCTCCCCTCTATGATATATTCTTTATCCCCATTTTTCCCTCTCCTTTACATCCTTCGCCTGGCCCGTATGTTATCTTCCTATACCTCAATATTCCCTTCCTTCAATATTTTTACCCTCCCTGCTCACCGTCTTACATCACTCGCTCGCTCCGGCTCTTCCACTCTCCACACATCTCCAGAATTCAAATATTTGTTCACCCGAGGCCTTCTCTCCCCTGAACTTGCCTTGAACTTTACACCCACGGAAGGCTTTACCTGTCCTTCACGCTCTTTCTCTTGTACGGAGGGACACATTCTGAAACACTGCAATGCCGCATTTCCACTGTCAAATGGTTCTAGTTGAAGTAACACTGGTTTTTAAAGGTGGTTCTGTGGTTCTAGTGGCAAGTTAACAAGGTTTCTTCACTAATAACAAAGTAAGCAGTCTTGAGAACCAGCAAATTTTTTCTGTGGCTTTTAAAATATTATAGTTGTTTCTGAGTAAAGGCCTAAGATTCTTACGCACGGCACTTTAACCCGTTAATTGTTATGTAATTTTAACATATAAGGTACTCGCAGAGGTTACAAAAAAATAGATTTCTTTTTCTGTCATCAAACAACCCTAAATCAGCCAAGAAACACAATGAAAATATTTAAAAGGGATCAGTGCGCCATTTTTAAATCCCTTCGTTAGGGTGCCATACCGGGAATTCTCCATCCGAACTGTTGCCACGTCTGTTCCGTTCCTTTCTGAGGCTCTTCATATGTTGTCTTTCGACATATTTTACATGAACTCATTAGTTTATTTCGAAAAAAGTCTGTACATAAACTGAACAAACTCATCTTCAAAACAAAATCATTCATATATCGTAAATTCAACCTTTGGCGATCTAAAGAGCCACACAGTGAACATGTCTGCGCGTGCTAACATTATTTCAACACTAGTTATTTTCTCATTTCATTATATTTATATACATATTTTAATTGGTGTAGCTTTGGTGGTTTTTAGAATGGTACCTGCGTGTCATTCTGTCTCTTTGTGTTTGTGCTTGTTTCTCTGTGTTTGTCAGCGTTTTCAACAGAAGAGAAATGGGAAAGACCATAAAACAATATCTACTTCTTTCTTTCTTTGTACATTTCTAAGTCTGTTTTTCTTATTCTTGATATCAAAAAATAAAAGCGAAAAGCATCCATTGTTACCTTCAATATATCTCTATAGAATGTTTCAGTGACTCCTCACCTCAGAAAACTGCATTCCATTAATGAATACCAAGGAACTGTCATAACTTCTAAGTCTAAATTTCACTTAAAAAAAAACACTCTAGTTGAATTTTCAAGGGTTTCTTAAGTTTATTTTTCACGATTCTAGAGACAGATTATCATTTGTACCTTACCAACAGGAGGAGCGCTCTTGAGAACCTCGCTAATCATCTCTGTGGTCTTGGAAAATAGTCGTAGTGAGAAAGCGAAGCCTTTCTGAATATGAACCCAAGCAGCGCCTTTCCATCACCTCCAGGAAGCCTCAATGCCATACTGCAGCGCATTCCAATATTCCACACCCTCCACATCCTTCCAGACCCACACTCGTACACACCACACACCACACAACATGCACTGCACCACCTACAGCACAATCCTTCACACATTTCACCTCGCCTCCCATGCCCCACTGCCTCACTCCCTCTTCCTCACACTTCCTCTCTCCTCCACCGCTGACTGCCACACACACATCTTGCAGCCTCCCTCCACTCTCCCTCCACTCTCTCTCTCTCTCTCTCTCTCTCCTCTGTCAGTGTATCGGGAGTGGGACGAAATATTGTTCGATCGAGTCACGGTGAGGTGCGCGGGAAACTAAGGTATTGTGGCGGAGTTAAACCGTTTTCGGATCAAGGAGCGAGGGAGCAAGCCGCCTTAACGCAGTCTGGTCCGCGCTGCATCTTTCCCTCGTTAGAATATTGATGATTCGTGCGACCTTCAAGGCGTAGGTAGGTACGTAGGTCGAAGATTGAAGGTCGAAGGTAATGTTTAAAGTTGAATTGTCAGTGTTGTTAGAATCGCTTGTTTCAGATTAATGAAAGGTTGAAAGGCGAGGTTCCGGGAGAGCTGCATAAAGGAATAAACTCTAAGTGCAGGAGCGTGGGAAATAGGAATTATTGTTCGGTCGAAGGTTGCTCGCTTGCTCAAATATTCATGCTATTATTGAACTGAACAAGGAAACTCAATGCGAAAATACATGTACGTAAAAATTCTTGTCAGTACATTGATTGATACTGTTGGATCCGCATCATTTCAGACTGAGTAACGGTTCAAAGGAAAGGTTGCTCAAATAATCATGTCTTGCTGCAGTGTGCGCTGAGACTCAACGCCAAAATCCTTGAAACTGAACGGAATGATACTGTCTGGTGTAGTTTGTAAGAGGGTGAGATGAAAGCGAAAGTTTAGGTTAGGACAACGTTCAAAGTGTCTTGTGGTGATGTACAGTGATTGTAGACTAAAACTGAACGTGAGAGAAAATAAAAGTACAAGCAAAAAGATAAATATAAAAGTTACACTCTGTCTGGAATAAAAAATAGAGTAGAGAACCAATGAAATTTAAATTAATAATGTTCAAATGTACAGTGAGACGTGAAAACTCTTGAAAGATATTGCAGGATATATTTTGAAGGTGAGACAAAGAGTGAAGATACAATGAAAGAATGGAAAAAGAAAGAAATACTCAAATGTTCAAGTGGAAACAATACTGCACATTGCCCACTTAGACGGACCATGAACATTCTTAACACCTTCAGTACCATGACGCGTTTCCATAACCACTGTGTTTACTATTTGGTGATTTTATACAGCTTCAGAAACTCATGTGGGAGATTAAGATGGTGAAGACTGTGGCCATTAATCTTCTGACGTCCATAGACCCTTCCTAATGTCAATAAAACGGTCTAATCATACACAAATCTCAAAGTTAAAAATGTATCTCAGTGTTGAAGGGGTTGAATACTCAGCAAGAAAGATTCCATCGGGCACACTTTGTCTGAAGGTGAGAGATGAAAAGTAAAGATTCACTGGAAGATAAAATTTTCCTGCCATGAAGGGTCTGCCAGCCTGACGTTAATATTCCAATGGCAGTTAACGGTTTTACGTCAGGAGAAAAAATAGCACCAGTCGATATTGAGAGCAGAAGTTCCTAATGTAAAAATGATAATGTTTTCGCTCCGGGGTTTGCGGCGAGACGGACACAAAGGGCAAAGGGAACACTAACGATCAGAAGGTAGCAATACTCAAAGATTCACGAGTGTTCCTCTGAGCCACACCACATGTCGACATAATGGTAAGCAGCAATGTAGCTTGAGGTACAGACAATAAGTAATGACAAGGTGATAGTCTTACAAATATATCAAACCCCAGAATAATCAAAATAGAAACAATATGGCTTCTGTATTTCCATCTTCCTACGACTTGACTTCTTTTAAGAGGGAGAGTTCAAGACATTTGTCCCAGACTGTTGGCTAACTCTACTAATCTTCTAGGGAACTGGTAATCAAGTAAGCCTTTTTTTTATGTTGTTGTCCTTGACCAGCTTTCCTTCTTCCATAAAAAAAAACAATATTATGAAAGAGAAATTAAGCAAAGCGGTCATTTTCGAAGACAAAATAAAGGACATTAAGAACAGTGAGAGGGAGACAAATTTAACCTTCAATATAAAAAAAAGACCATTGGCGATACAGGTTACTGCAAAAAAGCGGAAAGAAAAATTAACGAAGAAAACACTAAAAACACTGTAAGATAAAAAAAAAAACACTAAAGAAATAAAAAACGAACGAAACATTCACCAGTTCAGAATAATGACAGTTAAATAAAAAAAAAAAACATGAAGGTAGGAAAAACACTAATTAATTGAAACAGAGGAAAGAAAACACGAAATATTGGTTGCCGTTGACAGGATAATTAATTAACGACACACCCTCACGAACTGAAAAGAAAGAAGGAAAAAGAGAAAGAGGAAACATGTGAATCAGACACAGCAACACGAGAAGAGGAAATTGTGCAGCTCTTAAATGGATAGACAAAAAGGTAGGTAAACAGATAGATGAATATAGATAGATAGACAGATAAATAGATAGATAAAGACAGACAGATAAGTAGATGCATATAAAAACAGATAGATAAATACATAGACAAATTCATAGTTAATAGATAAATAGAATGCAGAGAAAGAAGAAAGTTTAATTCACACAAAAATGTAGACCAAATAAAATAGACAATAGAAATAAAACATTCAAAAACAAACATCGTTAACATTTATGAATAACTGAACAGAAAGAAGTGCAGAATAAAAAAAAACAATAAAAAAAGCCATAATAGTAGAAAAAGAAGAGGAAAATGAAGACGAATGAAAAGAAAAGTAAAAGAAAATATAAAAAAGAGAGAAAGATAAAAAAAAGAAAAGGAAAAGAAAACAAAAATAAGCTAATAATAACAGTGAAACAAGAACAAGATTAAACAGGAACGCGAAAGATGAATCCAGAACTTTCTATCAAAGAGGAGACGGCAAATGCTTCTCCAGTCCCACCAAGTTTCAAGCACCGCGACTCCTGCTGCTCTTTACAACACTGATTGCACTCCCCAGCCTTCAATGAGCGGGTAAATAAAAGGCCCCTCAACTCCCAACAAGAGGCAATGTTATGAAGCAAAGGTTATACGCATTAATATGTGTGTGTGTGTGTGTGTGTGTGTGTGTGTGTGTGTGTGTGTGTGTGTGTGTGTGTGTGTGTGTGTTTGTCAAGGTATTACAGTTAGCCTATATTGAATGCAGTCAATAAATTCGATATTGGTGTGTTTAGGTAATTGTAATTGTGTGTGTGTGTGTGTGTG
>NC_059286.1:10981139-11006139 GCF_017591435.1 Portunus trituberculatus
AGAGAGAGAGAGAGAGAGAGAGAGAAAGAAATAAGCATCCAACACCTGCACAATTAATCTTCCAGGCGTGTGACATGAATTAAAAAAAAAGGAAAAAGAAAACGAAGAGGGACAAAGAAAACGGGGAGACACTCGTACCAAAACTGTAACTCCGAAAAATAGAAACGCGACGAAAAATATAATTAGAACTAAAATATTTTCCTTCAACGAGGAGGAAGAATAAGAATAATAATAAGAAGAAGAAGAGGACGGAGGAGGAGGAGGAGGAGGACAAGGAGGAGGGCAATGACTAGCACAAAGAAACGAAGGAAGAGAGGAAGGACAAGGGGAGAACGAGAAGGAGGTGAGGAGGAGAAAGAGTAGGAGGAGGAAAGAGAAAATGAGGAAGAGATGAGAGAGTAGGAAAAAAAAGTACATGGGGTAGGAGGAGGAGGAGGAGGAGGAGGAGGAGGAGGAGGAGGGGAGAGGAGGAAGAAAAATTATATTCAACAAAGAAATTCAAATATGAGAGAGAGAGAGAGAGAGAGAGAGAGAGAGAGAGAGAGAGAGAGAGAGAGAGAGAGAGAGAGAGAGAGAGAGAGAGAGAGAGAGAGAGAGAGAGAGAGTAGAGAGAGACATTTATTTAATACAAAAAATAAGTTAGGGAAAAATGGAAAGAGAAAAGAAAATGGAATGAAAGAGTCGAGGTTAATTTCCTTTCAGGTGAGAGAGAGAGAGAGAGAGAGAGAGAGAGAGAGAGAGAGAGAGAGAGAGAGAGAGAGAGAGAGAGAGAGAGAGAGAGAGAGAGAGAGAGAGAGAGAGAGAGAGAGAGAGAGAGAGAGAGAGAGAGAGAGAGAGAGATAGCAAAGCACACAGATTAAGAAAAAATAGATAAAAAAAACAGCTACAAAAAATACATCACAAAAAACTAAATAAGCAGAAACAATAAAACCATAAAGAAAATGAATCACTGAATAGAAAATGAGCACACACACACACACACACACACACGGTAGCTCAGTGGTTAGAGCGCTGGCTTCAGAAGCCAGAGGACCGGGGTTCGATTCCCCGGCCGGGTGGAGATATTTGGGTGTGTCTCCTTTCACGTGTAGCCCCTGTTCACCTAGCAGTGAGTAGGTACGAGATGTAAATCGAAGAGTTGTGACCTTGTTGTCCCGGTGTGTGTTGTGTGCCTGGTCTCAGGCCTATCCGAAGATCGGAAACAATGAGCTCTGAGCTCGTTCCGCAGGGTAACGTCTGGCTGTCTCGTCAGAGACTGCAGCAGATCAAACAGTGAATTACACACACACACACACACACACACACAAGAACTTACTAGATAGAATGTACTGAAAAAAAGAGAGAAACACAAAGAAAACACACGAAATAGAGTGACAGATATTGGAAAAACAGACACACTGAGAGAAATCACTGAATCAAGAGAGGAAAAGCACAAAAAAAAAAAAAAACATACGAGAGAAATGGAAGAAAGATCAAAGCAATAAAAAAACGCAAAAAAAAAAGTAGAATAAAAACAACAGCAGGAGCATAAAGGCCAGGCAGGGATGAGGGATGCTGGAAACAATCACCATCACTTTGAAATATGGGGGAAAAAAACAGGAACATCTAACAAAGTAAAAAAGTAAATACACCTGCCCATTACTTTTAAAACTCCATCGGTATCGAGTCTCCTAAAAAAATGTATCTATGGCAGGTCCCTGATGGAAAAACACTGATTAATGGACACCTGCATATATTTTTTTCCTTTATTTCTTTTTACTTATTCTTTTTAAAGGCTCCATTTAGTTTTGGTCACGCCAGAATAGGATTTGTTTGGATTTCCTTTGAGTTTCTGGGGAGTAGATAAATAGATGGATAGATAGATAGATAAATAGATAGGTAGATAGATAGACAGACAGACAGAGAGAGAGAGAGAGAGAGAGTTTAAATGGTCTATAGTATAAATTTAAATTGACTTCTTACAGTAATGTCTCTAAAGGGTGTTTATTAAGGGTCTTGATTCCGTGTTACTGTGGCCTGTAAGGGGTTAACTGTATGGGTTTTAAATGGAGAGTTTGCGGGAATTTAAATAGTTTTTCTATGGGTTTTAAAGGATTATTTCAAGAGTTCTATAATTTTATTTTAAGTAAGAGGAAGATTGTTACTGTGATTTTTAAAGGGTTAACTGTGTGTGGCTTTAAATGAAGTCTGTGGGAATTTAAAGCGCTTTTCAATAGATTTTAAAGGATTATTTAAGGAGTTCTATTATTTTTTTCTATTGTTACCGTAGCTTTCGAAAGGGTTAACTGTTTGGGATTTAAATGGAGTCTGTGGGAATTCAAAGGGTTTTAAAGGATTATTTCAAGACTTCTATTATTTTTTTTTTCTATCTAAGAGGGAGGACCAGATTTTTGGCCAATTTTCTTAATCCTTTAGGAAACTGACAATCAAGTGAGCCCTTTTATTGCCCTTGGTCAGCTTCCCTAATTCCATAAAGAAAAATTGAAAAAAGTGATAAAAAGCTCCACTGAGGTGCCCAAACAAGTTGAATAGATAATAATTAGAAAGACACTCTAAGGACAGTAAAGTTGTCATCTATTTTTTTATGTTTTTTTTTTTTTTTATTTGCGTTTCTAAATATTGCATAAAGAACGTGTGTGTAACTAGATGCAGGTTATATATATTGTGCGAAGATAGAGAGTTGCCTTTAGAGAACACTTCCCAGGTCATAATTTCAATGTATTTCTATTCGTAAATTTCCTGTGATTGGTATGAAACTCAAGGCTTAAAGTTTTGGGAGTAGTACAAATTTACGTATATTTTAAAGAAAGATTGGAGTTTTTTTTTTTTATGATTGGAAAGGTAATGAAAATTCTCTCTCTCTCTCTCTCTCTCTCTCTCTCTCTCTCTTACGCTACTTTTCTTCTCTAATCTCTTCTCTACCTTATGGCATTCTTCCTCTTTCTTTGTTTTCCTCCATTTCCTTTCTCTTACATTTATTGCTCATTTATCCTCACCAGTCCTCCTCCTCCTCTTCCTCCTCTTCGTCGTCCTCCTCCTCCTCTTCGGCGTCTTCCTCCTTCTTCTCCTCCTCCTCCTCCTCCTCCTCGTCCTCTTGTTCCTCTTCTGACTAATATTTCACCCTTCCTTCTCTATTACCTCATTAATTTGCTCGCATATCTCTCTCTCTCTCTCTCTCTCTCTCTCTCTCTCTCTCTCTCTCTCTCTCTCTCTCTCTTTCCAGTAACTTTAATCAGCACTTCCTCACTTTCTATATTTTCTCACGTCATGAAGACAGGAATCTGACACACACACACACACACACACACACACACACACACACACACACACACACACACACACACACACGGGAAGATGAGACGAGAGGAAAAGATGGATAAAACTACAAAACTTGAGCCTTTTCCCTAAGGAGGAGGAGGAGGAGGAGGAGGAGGAGGAGGAGGAGGAGGAGGAGGAGGAGGAGGAGGAGGAGGAGGAGGAGGAGAAGGAGGAGGAGGAGGAGGAGGAGGAGGAGGAGGAGGAGGAGGAGGAGGAGGAGAGGAGGAGGAGGAGAAGGAGGAGGAGGAGGAGAAGGAGGAGGAGGAGATGGAGGAGGAGGAGGAGGAGGAGGAGGAGGCGAACCTAAAATAAAGAGAAAAGAAAAACCATTTCCTGAAAAAAATATGAAAAAGCAGGTGTAAACAGCTACAGAGAGAGAGAGAGAGAGAGAGAGAGAGAGAGAGAGAGAGAGAGAGAGAGAGAGAGAGAGAGAGAGAGATACATACCAAACACACTTCAACTCTCGCTCTAAGACGAACAAGAGTGTTACAAAACTCAGAAATGAAACCAAGGAATAAAACAGTTTCTCTTTACACTCTCTCACAAGTTATCATAATGGAAGATATGAGAACACACTGGTTGGTTGCCGGGAGGGAGGAAAAAGGGAGGAACAACAGTGGAGTGAACAAGAAAGGGGAGTAATTTAGGAGTGTTGAAATAGAGGTGATGAAAATGGAAGAAGGAAAAGATGGAGATGATGAAAACAGAAATGAGAAAATAGAGAAAGTAATTTAGTGGTGGTGAAATTGAGATAATGAAAATATGAAGGAAGGAATAAGATGGAAGAGATGATAGAAAATGTTAGAAATGGGAAAGAAAAATAAGAAATGGAAGTAATATAAAGAAAGAAATTTAGTGGTGGTGAAACTGAGATGATGAAAATATGAAAGGAGGAGATAGAAAAGATGATAAGAGAGAAATATTAAAAATGAGATAGGAAACCAAAAAAAATGGGAGAGGAAAGCAAAAAAAAAAAAAAAATGGAAGAAAAAAAAAAGTAATTTGGCGACATTGAAAATGAGATGATAAAAATATGAGGGAAGAATGAGATGGAAGAGATTACAAAATAAATTAGAAATGGAAAAAGAAAAGCAAGGAATGGAGGAAGAAATAAAAGAAGATAATCACAGGGAGACAATAATGGGAAGGGAAGAGAAGGGCAAAGACGGGAAAGGAAGAAAATGGGTACAAAACAAAATAAAATAAAATCTGAATGGCTAATAACTGCACTTAGAAAACAACACAAAAAACTCATTTCACTTGTGCATCTATTTAAAGTTTTTATGCCAAAAGTTTCTCTCTCCCTTATCCTCTCTCCTCCCGCTCCCTCTCTCTCTCTCTCTCTCTCTCTCTCTCTCTCTCTCTCTCTCTCTCTCTCTCTCTCTCTCTCTCTCTCTCTCTCTCTCTCTCTCTCTCTCTCTCTCTCTCTCTCTCTCTCTCTCTCTCTCTCTCTCTCTCTCTCTCTCTCTCTCTCTCTCTCTCTCTCTCTCTCTCACGTCAATATGCTCCTCACTCCCTCAACCTTCACTCCACACAAGGACACCCGAACATTTGAACATTTGAACCTACTAAACAAATCTATGATCACACATTCTATACAGGCTTTATAGCATCTTTTGGCATTTCTTTTTAATATGTCACAGCTTTTTAATAAATTGTAACTAGTTTTTTTCTGCTTTTCATTACGCTTTTATTTCCCTTTTTTTCTTTCTCCTCCTCCTCCTCCTCCTCCTCCTCCTTTTTCTCCTTCTCCTCTTCTTCTGGAATAGTTAGATTAGGTCAAGCTTCTTATTCTAATTGGGAGGGGAAGCTGGCCAAGAACAACAAAAAATATAATCAAAAAGTCCTTCTTGATTGCCAGTTCCCTAAAAGGTTAGTAGAGTTAGCCAAAAATCTGGAACAAATGTCCTGAAACCTACGTCATATAGGCCAATGCTATGATTGAGTCAGGTCTGCAAAGTGAAGTATCGTTAGCTTCTATTTGCCGAGGTCAAATCTGGCCAGAACAAATTAGTTTACGCCAAATTTGTTTCGGTCAAGATTGGTCATTTTGGCGAAAACTGGTCGAATGTGTTTATGTTCCGCCACCTTTCGACGCTGCATTTAGATTTTCTCAAGGCAGATTTCCTTTCCTCGGTCAGTGGCTGCGGTGTGGTGAGGCTCGGCACATTCCCAGCGAACAAGGGAGGAACGTGCATTAGAGATGAGGACATGGTCAGCTGAGGCAAGTTAGTACGAACAAATGTGTGTTTGCCGACAGAAACAGAAAAACACTTTGAGATTCCTGGAAAAAGACACTAGGGAAAAAAGGTGTGTGTGTGTGTGTGTGTGTGTGTGTGTGTGTGTGTGTGTGTGTGTGTGTGTGTGTGTGTGTGTGTGTGTGTGTGTGTGTGTGTGTGGCTAAAAAGCTAAAACATAACCCCTCAACGATAAATCAGAACCTTGAATTACAACAAAACAATGCAACATCTCTCTTTATCAGCATTTACCTGAAGCAAATCACTGGTGAACACTGTCTGGCTAACTCGTCTCTTATCTTTTAGGAAGCTTACAATTCAAGTGGGCCTTTTTTAATCTAACACTTTGTTCCCCTTGATAAACGTCCCTCTTGCATAAAAAAAGAAACCTTTCTACCTGCGGAAAATGAACATAAGCAACCACGTGGAGTAAATCAGAGGCTAATATTACCTAACTTAACCTAACCATCCAGAAATCACACACTACACAACACCACACCTGGCCTTACCTGTCACCTGGAACCCTCACCTGACACCCCCACCCACCAGTGACACCTTGATGCACCTGGATTCAACATTCTTACCATCTTAAAGCAGACCAGGTGAGGAGAGGTGCTGCTTGAATCATAGAGGGAGTAGGAGGAGGAGGAGGAGGAGGAGGAGGAGGAGGAGCCTTAATTATAAACCGGGGAATAGGAAGAGGAGGAGGAGGAAGAATAGCAGGAGGAAATAGACAACTGTAAAAGGTAGAAAATACAATGTCAATCAGAAGAGAAGGAGGAGGAGGAGGAGGAGGAGGAGGAAGAGGAAGAGGAAGAGGAAGAGGAGGAGGAAGAGGAGGAGGAGAAGAAGGAGGAAAAAGAAGAGTAAGAGGAAGAGATACAAAGGGATACAAACAGCAACAGACCCTGAAGTCCTTACTAGACTGTTTGTTGAGACTGTGTACTAACTATCAGTGACAGAGACAGGACAGTAAAGAAGAAGGTTCCTCCCCACCCACCTCTCCCTGCACTCGAGGCTGGCAGGAAAAAAAAAAAAGTGAAACCATTTGATATTAAAAAAAACATGGAATTTTAGTAGAGAGTGAAAAGAAAATATTAAATGTTTGTGTGGAAAGGTGTTAAAGCTTCGTAAATGTAATATTCTGTGTGCATTGTGTACATGGATGCAGTGTGTATGTCGAATGGGCAGTGCTGCATGCTTGCCTGACGCTTTCTAGAGAGGCAGCAGCAGGAGGAGGAGGAGGAGGAGGAGGAGGAGGAGGAGGAGGAGGAGGAGGAGGAGGAGGAGGCACAACAAGAACAAGAACAAGAAACATAAAACAATACGATGAAGAGTAAAGGAAATACGTACAAGGAGAGAGAATGAGAACGATAGAGAATAAAAGGAGAGAGAGAGAGAGAAAAAAAAAGTTGAATAAATGCATATTAGGTAGGAGAGAAAGAGAGGGAGGCAGTCAAGAAGAAAGAAATAAGAAAAGAAAGACAAAGAACAAGAAGAGAAGATGCAAAACAAGAGGAAATCAAGAAGGGTGGACACCAAACGCAGAATTAAGAATAGAAAGAGAAGAGAAGAGAGAGAGAGAGAGAGAGAAGAAAGAAAGAAAGAAAGAGGCAGTTAAGGAGAAGGACAAAACAGTAACTTAAAACAAGAAAGATAGAAAGAAAATAGAGATCACAAAAAGATACAAGAGGAAACCAAGAAGAGAGTGGATACGAAAAGGAAAGATAAAGAGAGGAATACAGAGATGAGAAAGACTGGCAGACAATTTGAAACGAAGAAAGAAAGAAAGAGAATCATGAAAGGAAAATGCAAAAACAAAGAGAAGGGTGGATACCGAACACTGAATAAAGAGAGAGAGAGAGAGAGAGAGAGAGAGAGAGAGAGAGAGAGAGAGAGAGAGAGAGAGAGAGAGAGAGAGAGAGAGAGAGAGAGAGAGAGAGAGAGAGAGAGAGAGAGAGAGAGAGAGAGAGAGAGAGAGAGAGAGAGAACACAGAGAACACATCCATGGCTTCTCAGGAACAGGAAATGGATGGGGAGAAGAATTTATGCGGAATTTATGCCTTGCTCGAGAAAACTGCAAGGAATGAATGACTGTGATTTATCTCAAGGTGCGGTGTGTACTTCCCTCGCCTTGCTGGGAGTGTAGGAAGAGTGATTGGGAGAGACGGGAGTGTGTGTGTCAGTAAGGAGGGTTTTTGTGTTAGTGTGTGATTAACTTAAGAAGAAAAAAGGTGATCATGAAGGTGTGAGTGTGTGTTAGTAGTGAAAGTATTGAGTGTGTGACAAACATAATTTAAAGTAATCATTGTGGATATAATGAGAATGTGTCAGCAAGGAGGGTTTTGTGTTAGTGTGTGATGAACTTAGAGGAAAAAGAGTGACCATGGGGAAGGTATGAGGTTGTTAGTGATGAGAGTATTGAGTGTGTGGCGAGCTTAGAAGAAAATAACCACGATAAAGATATGAGTGTGTGTTTGTATTGTGGGTTTTGAGTAAATACGTGACAAAATTAGGAAAAAAAAGACTATGGTAGAGGAATGAGTGTGTAATGAGTGTTTTTGAGTGAATGACTGGCTGGAACAGAAGAAAAAAGTGACTAATGTATATCGTAAGCAAAAAAAAAAAGATAGATAGATAAACAGACAGACAGAATAGTAGAAACAAAGACGAACAGAGAGAAAGAAAGACAGATAAATGCTGAGAGTGGAAGAGTGAGTAAGTGTGTGACGAACTTAGAAGACAAAAACTAACCATGAAGAAGAAATGAATAGTGTGTTAGTAACAAGTTTTGAGTTAGTATGTGAAAGAAAAGAAAGGAAAAAAAATGTAGAAAAAAATGAATAAAAAAAGAAAAACGGGTGAACTGAAAGACTGATAGATAGACAGACCTGCATGGAAACTGGAAGTCGAAGCGGTATTATGTTTTTACTCTTTTTTTCCCTTGGCCAGCTTTCCCCTCTTGCATAGAAAATATATAAAGGCAGACACACAGACAGACAGATAGATATATAGATAGACAGATAGATAAACAGATAACTAGATAGATAAACCGTTAGATAGATAGATAAATAGATACATACACAGACAGAGAGAGAGACCAACATGTGCATAGACAAATAAACACACAGAAATACACAAACAAAAATTAAATAGACCACAAACACCACACGTTACAATTACAATAATCAACACAGCCCACCAAACTCACCCACACTAAACACAACAAACGCAACACAAACACAACAAGCATACAAGACAGACAGGTGAAAGAAAAACGTGACATTCCCAGCAGGTGTTATTTTTCTACTTGGTCGCTTCCGGTACACAGGTAAAAACAAATATTAAAAAAAATTCAGGACAGGTGTTTCAAGTGAGAAGGAGAGGGAAAGGTGTACACAGGTGAGGGTTGGTGAGTGACTGGGATTAGTGGTGTTGTGTTGTGGTGTTGTGTGCATGCAAGGTAACATTGGCTTAGCGAGAGAGAGAGAGAGAGAGAGAGAGAGAGAGAGAGAGAGAGAGAGAGAGAGAGAGAGAGAGAGAGAGAGAGAGAGAGAGAGAGAGAGAGAGAGAGAGAGAGAGAGAGAGAGAGAGAGAGAGAGAGAGAGAGAGAGAGTACAACCTAGGGGAAACATACGAGGATGAAAGAGAGTAGGGAAGACAAATATATGAAGACAGAAATAAGAAATGGAAGAAGAAAATGGAGAAGGTGAAAGAAGAACGAGGAGGAGAAAGACGAGAAGAGAAGTCGAGGGAGGGAAGGAAAGAAGAAGACGAGAGGGCAAAAAAGGGTAAAGGAGGTAGGAAGGAAAGGACGATAAAGTGCTCAGGCAATGATGTGGAAGAAATATGAGAGGAGAAGAAAAAAAAAAGGCAAAAATGTTAAACCCTTGAAAGATAATTCTGGGGTATTTTAGTAACTTTGCGGTGAGAGAGAGAGAGAGAGAGAGAGAGAGAGAGAGAGAGAGAGAGAGAGAGAGAGAGAGAGAGAGATGCATTGTGAAGGATGAGTGAAGAGGTGAAAAAAGTGATCTTAGACATTTTATTTTTACTTTATTCAGTTCCCCTTCATCTTTAACCCTGTACAGGCTCAGAACACAGTGACACCTACTACTTGAGTGACGCTTTGTGACTCCTACTGAATAAAACAAAACAAAAAACTGAAGCTAAGGAGACATTTTAACCACTCTCACACGCCCATACTAAAAAAAATTAATAAAACACGGAAAAAAATCAATAACAAACAAAAAATAGATAAAACAAGTAACACCTAAGCTGAAAAACTGGAAAATATCAGATTAAATGAATAAATAAATGAAGAAAACGAAGCAAAACAACCTCAACAAAATATAATCAATAGAAAAATAGAAAGAAAACGAAAAAAAAAACTTATTTATCTATCCCTGCCTTTCTATCCCATTCCATCCCATCCCGACCCACGGCAAACAGCACAGGTACTCAACAGAAAACGGAGAAGAGAAAAAAACATGCAGGGGGAACAAAAGAAAATGAAAAAAGGAGTTATAAAATCTATCAATAAAATGTCCTAAGCCAGCCAAACAAAATATATCGCCTTTTTTCAACGAATGGCAAAAAAATGTATCCAACAGAAAACGGAAAACAAAACACAAGAAGGGGAACGCATGAAAATGAGTGAAAGCCTTGTAAAATAAATTAATTCTATCCTGAACCAGCCAAACGAAACAGCGTCTTTTTCAACCAATGTCAAAAAAAAATAAATAAAATGAAATAAAATAAAATAAATAAATAAATCCATAAAATAAATAAGAACAAAGTATCCACAGAAAACGGAAAAGAGAAAACACAAGCAGGGGGAACACAAGAAAATAAGAGGAGCTATAAAATCAAATAAAATGATATCTCAAACTAGCCAAACCAAACACAGCGACTTTTTCAACCAATAACACAAAAAACCAACACAAGTACTCAACAGAAAACGGCGAATAGAAAACACAGGAAGGGGAAACACAAGAAAATAAGAGAAGTCGTTATAAAACCCATAAATACGATGTCCCAAAGCAACCAAACGAAAAATAGCATCTTTTTCAACCAATAACACAAAAAAACAACACATGTACTCAACAGAAAACGGGGAAGAGAAAACACAAGCAAGGGGAACATAAGAAAATTCGTAAAGGCGTTGTAAAATCTATTAATATGATGTCACAAACCAGCCAAACCAAACATAGCATCTTTTTCAACCAATAACACAAGGAAAGGTTTACCGGAGACCAATAGGCGAACCACAATGGTGTTATTACTGAATTTTCGACTTATTGGCAGCATGTTCTGTTATACGAGGGTGGCATTGGGGAGGGTAGAGAGGGAGGCAGTGAGGGGAGTAAGGGGACGGGGAAGGAGGGTGAGGTGGGAGGAAGCACGTTATTTAGGTTTACACAGGAGGAAGGGGAGATGGTGGTGGTGGTGGTGGAAGAAGAGATCTTGTTTGGTAGAGGAGGTAGAAAAAAAAATAAAGAGCGAGGAATGAAGAAGGAAGGAACGAAGGAATGAAGGAAGGAAGAAAAAAATATATAAGAAAAACTAGAAAAAGTAAGAAAGGATGAAAGAATAAGGAAATCAAGACAAATGATAATAGTGAAAAAATAAAAGAGTAGAAAAATGAAAGAAAGAAAGGATGGAAGGAAGGAAGGAAGAAGAAACAAAGGAAGAATGAACAAGGAGGAGAAGAGAAAAAGAGATAATAGCACAGAGGGAAAAAAAATGAATGTTACTAAATAAAAAAAAAAGTAAGAATGAAAGTAAAGAAGGAAAGAAGAAAGGAAAGAAGTAATAGAAGAATGAAAGAAGGCAGGAGGAAAACGCAAGAAAAAAATGAAGAATACTTACAAATTATGAAGATGAAAATACAAAAGAAAAAAAACACCAATGAAGAAGGAAGAAGAAGACTAAAGACGAGAAGATACGAGCAATAGAAGAAAGGAGGTGGAGATGGAAGAGGAGAGAAGAGGAAAGTCAGGAAGGAATGGAGGGACTAATGGTGGAGGAAAAGGAGGCAAGGAGGGAGGTAAAGGATGAAAGGTTAATTGGGCCTAGTAAGGAGGAGGAGGAGGAGGAGGAGGAGGAGGAGGAGGAGGAGGAGGAGGGATGAAAGGTATTACATCCTGTCTGAGCTTATGATGGAGGAGAAGAAAACTACAAAAAAAAAGAAAAGAATAAAGAAATGAAGAAAGACTCAAAGAAAAAATGAATAAGAAAAATAAGAAAATTAAATGAAATGTAACAAAAATGACGTTACCAAAAATTGAATAACTGAAAAAAATAAGTAATAATAATAAGAAGGAAAGAAGAAAAGAAAGAAAACGGAAAACAATAAGTGAGAGGAGGAAATGAGTCTGCCACAACAACAAAAAAAAAAAAAAAAACCAAAAGGAAAACATTTCAAAGCACATAAATTAACAAAAGATGTCATTTTTCCCCTTCTCATAAAATCTTTCTAGTTGTTTTCCCTCCCTTCTCTCTCTCTCTCTCTCTCTCTCTCTCTCTCTCTCTCTCTCTCTCTCTCTCTCTCAGCTGCAGTGTTTTTATTTCCTTTTCTTCCCTCAGGCACAGTTTAACTCCACGATTTCTTCTTCACTAATTTTTTTTCCTCGTCTTTTTTCCCTCCATCGATTTTCACTTCCTTCCAAGACAAAAGTTCTTTCCTCTATCGACTCTTTAAGTTTCCCTCTCGCCTCTTCTTGTTTTCCTCTCCCATCTCTTCTTTTTTTCCCTTCCGAGTTCAGTTTAAGTAATGTTTTTTTTTTTTTTTCCTCTTGTCAGTTCCACAGCCATAAATTTTTAGCTACATTTCATTCCTTCACTAATTTCTAATCGTCTTTCTATTTTATCTATGTCTTTTGTTCTTTAGATATGATATTTATTAGGATTAATCTACTTCTTCTTCTTCTTCTTCTTCTTCTTCTTCTTCTTCCTCCATTTACTTCTATCTCTTATCTGCGGTCTGTTTCTTTCCCTTCCTCCTCCTCTTCCTCCTCCTCTTTCTCGTCTCTTGTTTCTCCTCCTTTTTTTTCTCCTCCCCCTTCTTCTTTTCCTCTTGCTCCTCCTTCTCATCTGAGGTCGTCTTCTTTTTCTTCCTCCCTCCTCCTCCTCCTCCTCCTCCAGGTATAATTTCCTTCCTCCAGGTAAAGCTACTTGAGGCATCATTTTTTTCCACCTCATGCACTCCTTGGAGCTGTTTTCTTTCCCTTGACTATTCTCTCTCTTCCTCTTTTTTTTTTTTCTGTCTCTCTCATCTCAACTCAACTCCGCTCCTTCTTTATCCTCTGCCTCGTATAACTTTCCTTTTTGTCTTGATTCCTGTTCTTTATATTTCTCCTCTCTGTTTATTTTATTTTCATATTTGTCTTCTTCCTTCCTGTTTTTCTATTATTCTCTCTCTATCTCTCTTTCTCTATTTCTTTTCTTTTCCATCTCTTCGTCATCATTTCATTAGTGTTAAGATTTTATCCTCCTATCTTGAAACAGTTTCCCTATTCACTGTCCTTAAAACTTCGTGCTTTCTTTCCCCATCAATCTTGTGTCTTCAATAAAACACGATATATTTTCTCTCTATATTCCATTTTCAATTACTCTTTCCTATCTATCTTCCTCTGAGATATATTCCCATTATTTATTCCTATTTCAATTTACGTCACTTTTTTTTTTTTTGTTTCCATCTTGTTGGAATGAATAGTGTTTTTTTTTTTTTTTAGGGGGGGGGTTCCTGAGTTTATATTTTAATGTATTTCTTCCTCTTAAAGTTTCCAGTTTCTGAAAAATATTACTTCTCTTTCATAACCTTTCCTCTTTCAATTCCTATCAAAGTCTCTCAAAAGTCTTTCATACCTAGACATTTTTTTTTTTTACCAGATTATTTTATGAAAATGACATCTTTCTTAAAACTCCTTTTTTTTTTTACTTCATATCATTACGTTACTAACAGCCTTATTAATTTTGTTTCCTTTCTTTCTTTGTCATAACTTTCTATACAAAAATACTTTACCTTCACATATATACTCTTAGCTTCTCTTTCCATTAGTCTCTCCTAGAAAAAAAACCCTTCTTTTCCATTAGCGCTCTCTTTTCTATCTAATTTCCCAATCTTCCTTACTTTATTCGCCTTATTACTTCCCTTTTACCGACCAAGATTTCCCACATAGAGCACCATTCTTTGCTCTACCCTCTTCTTTCCTCTCCTGTGGGCAAACGTGACAGTGTTTCCTAGCCAACACAATCTTTCTCTACCTAATTCTTCCACACATGTTATTTTCTCCTTCATCACCTCCTTACCTCCCTTTTTTACTACTTTTCACATAATTCTTTGTTATCTAATATTTTCTTCTATCATGTATCATTTTTAAACATTAATTCCTTCAGTTTCTTCATAAATTTTTAGTATTACCGTTTACTTATTTCTTATTTCTTTCAATTTGTTATATATACACTTTTTCTGTATCCATAACTTTTTCACCCTTATTTCCTTCAGTTTCTCCATATACACCACTTTTATTCTATCATTTACTCTGCTCGCACTTATTTCTTTCAATTTTTCCATAAACATCACTTTCGTTTCACCATTTATCGATTTCTAACCTTTATTTCTTCCAATTTGTTATATGTACACATTTTTCTTTATCCAAAACTTAACCCTTATTTGAGTTTTTTCATACACACTAACTTTATTCTATCACCTACTTTGCCTGTCCTTATTTCTTTCAATTTCTCTATATACACCACTTTTGTTTTATCACCTACTTTGCCTGCCCTACTCTAAGCAAACGTGACATTACTCCTAACCTCACCTGCCTCGCCAGTCCAGCCAAGGTGCTCCGGGGCCTGATCACAGCGCCAGTCACGACACCTCACGCAACGCTATATTATCGAACACAACTCCAGGCGCCACGTGACGGAATTTGAGTGTGACACGCTATTTGAGGACAAAGTGTATGAGTCGTGAGGGACGGGAGTGAGGGAAGAGTGACGCTGGCCTGACTCACTCTGATCTATCTGTGGTTATGGTGACTCAGCGTGGTGTATTAGTGGGTGTGTTGTAGAGTGATATACTGACACAAAAGTGAAGATTTTTATTAAAGGGGTAAAGGAAGAGAAAGAAGAAAATGATGAAGGTTACAAAAAGGATGATGAAGGTGGAAAAATGCACTGAAGGTGAAAAAGGAAGGAGACGAAGGATAATATTAAAGGGATAAGAAAGGTGCAGAAAGATGGAAACGATGAGAGAGGAAAGAGACATAGAAAACTAGTAAAGGGATAAGAATAATATAGAAAAGAAATAACGAAGGAAAAGGGAAATAAAAGAAACTTACATTTCAGTCTAACCTAACCTAACCTAAGCTAATCTAACGTAACCTAACCTAATCCTACATAAACAAAAGATACATTTAAGAAGGAGGTTTCATGACATTTATCCCTTTCTTCTGGCTGACTCTCTTAGACCGGTAAGGGAACTGGCAACTAAGTGGGCTTATTTTACTTTAATTCCCCCTAGCCAGCTTTCCTCTCTTACATAAAACAAGGGTCTCAGCATCAGAAAACACAGAAACTCAAAAGATAAAGACAAAAATCAATCATAATGTCATACAAAACCATCAAAACATAAAAAAAATGTCGATGTAGCAAAACAAACATAAACATAAGATTAAACTTTCGAACGTAAGACGCGGAAAATCAAGAGGCAAACTGAGATAAAAGTGTGATCAATGTAATCTTTATGGTCTTGTGATCTTTAGGAACGCCGCGTGTTTCTACAAGGACAAGTTTTATTGATTTCCGAACTTTGAAGTGCGTTCAGCGAAGAGCAAACGCGAAAATACTAAAAAAAAACAAAGGAAAAGAGGAAAATCTGACACAGAACATTTATTTCGACTTCAAAGCAGGAGGTAAAACGAGAGCGAGAGAGAGAGAGAGAGAGAGAGAGAGAGAAAGATAGAAAAAGAGAGACAAACAGACAGAGATAGAAAAGCAAAAGAGAGAGAAGAAAAGAGAGAAAGTGAAAGAGAGAAACAACCTTCGTGTAACAATCCTCATAACTTCTCAAAACTTTCAAAAATACGGCAATTACTTACAAAAAACGACCTCAAATTCTTACCCAGTTTACCTTTACCTTGTGACCTCGATAACTCGGCGCCTCAGTCACGGAACGCGCGGCTCATAACGTGACAACCAACCAGGGTGCGATAAGCTTCATATTTCCTGACAACGCTTACAAATAATTCACCTTTATATGTAGTGTTAATATGTGACTCAATTCAACGTGGGAGACTGATTGAAGATAGATAGATAGGTAGGTAGATAGGTAGGTAGATAAATAGGTAGATAGATAGGTAGAGAGATAAATAGGTAGATATATAGATATTTAGATAGAGAGAGAGAGATAGAGAGATAAAATAAAGAGATAGACATATAGATAGATAAGCAAATATACAGAGACATAAACAGAGAAGGAGAGAGAGAGAGAGAGAGAGAGAGAGAGAGAGAGAGAGAGAGAGAGAGAGAGAGAGAGAGAGAGAGAGAGAGAGAGAGAGAGAGAGAGAGAGAGAGAGAGAGAGAGAGAGAGAGAGAGAGAGAGAGAGAGAGAGAGAGAGAGAGAGAGAGAGAGAGAGAGAGAGAGAGAGAGAGAGAGAGAGAGAGAGAGAGAGAGAGAGAGAGAGAGAGAGAGAGAGAGAGAGAGAGAGAGAGAGAGAGAGAGAGACCTGAACACGAATCCTAAAAAAGAAAAAAAATACAAAGACCAGAAAAGAGGAGGAGGAGGAGGAGGAGGAGGAGAGTAAAGAATAGATACCAGAGACAAGAAAAGTGAGGAAAGAAAGAAGGAGAAAAAAAAGAACGAAGGAGAAAAAAAACAGGAGAAACACAAGAGGACACAAAGAAAGAACAAGCAGCAGCAGACTTGGAGGAGGAGGAGGAGGAGGAGGAGGAGCAAAGACTAGAATTCTCAACCACGTAAGACCTTGAAGATATCTGCTTCCTTCCTTAGGTGGGAAGAGGAGGAGGAGGACGAAGAAGACAAGGAGGAGGAGGAGGAGGAGGAGGAGGAGGAGGAGGAGGAGGAGAGGGCGATGCTCCCTTGCATATATTCACACGTGTTTATATTAAAGCTGAGATGGTTGTAGTAGTTGTGGTACTAGTAGTAGTAGTAGTAGTAGTAGTAGTAGTAGTAGTAGTAGTAGTAGTAGTGGTGGTGGTGGCAGTGGTGGTGGTGGTGGGTCGTAAGAGAGGTTGTAATGTTGTAATGACTCAACACGCACATCAATGAAGGAAGAAGTGAAGGAAGGAGAGATAAATGAGGGAAATAAGAAAGAAAGGGAGAAAGACAAATAGAAAGAATGAACGTAAGAAAAAGAGAGTGAAAAAAGGAGAAAGGAAACAAGAAATAAAAACGTGAAAAAAAAGGAAAGAAAGAAACGAAGCAAGAAAAAAAAGAAGGGAAGGGAAGGAAGTAGGAAGAAAAGGAACTAAGAAATGAAAAGAAAGAAAAAGCAAAAAATAAATAAAAACAAAAGTGAGAGTAACAAAAACAACTCACTGAATCCGCAGGTATAAAAAAAATGAAAAAAAAACAAAAAAAGGGGGAAAAAATTAGTCTGGTGGAAAATAACACAACAAGACTTTTCCTCCTACTTTCCTCTTTCCTTTTCCTTTCCTTTTTTTCCTTGCTTTCTTTTTTGTACTTCGATATTTTGTTCCAAAGTCTCATTTTTTTTTTCCTTTTTTCTAATCAGGAGAAGTGTTACTGATGAGAGAGAGAGAGAGAGAGAGAGAGAGAGAGAGAGAGAGAGAGAGAGAGAGAGAGAGAGAGAGAGAGAGAGAGAGAGAGAATGTGTGTGTGTGTGTGTGTGTGTGTGTGTGTGTGTGTGTGTGTGTGTGTGTGTGTGTGTGTGTGTGTGTGTCCAGGAGAAGATTCGACGTTTCTATTCCTGGAAATTCTCGTTTAGTTTACAAACATACACACTTCAAGCTGGATGTATATACTTGTGATTAAAATTCTCTCTCTCTCTCTCTCTCTCTCTCTCTCTCTCTCTCTCTCTCTCTCTCTCTCGTAAGGGTGAATAAGAAATTGAGTTATGAAATGAATGTAAAGAGAAAAGGAAGAACTAAATAGGTTGAAATGGGCGGAGGTAGGTGGACACACACACACACACACACACACACACACACACACACACACACACACACACACACACACACACACACACACACACACAAATAAAAGATGCAGTTAACAGGAAAAAAAAAAAACATGAATTTCTTTCTTCTTTCCTTCTTTCCTTGTAACTTTCTCTTCCCTTCGAGTCCAAAAACTTAAAATGAAAAGGCAAGAAAAAGGAAAAAAATCGTAATAAAAAAGAAAAGAAAAAAAAAGATATTAGATTAGAGATATCACTCAACGACCCGAAATGGAGGGAAAAAGAGAGAGGGAGAGAAAGAAGGAAGGAAAGAAGGAGAGAAAGAATGAGAGAAAGTAAGAGACAAAAAAGTTTAAATAAATTCCAAACTTTTTTCTTTCAAACAAGGAGACGAGACGCGAGATTGAGGAAACAAGATACATTCTGGAGAAATTTCCGACTTTTGACAGTGATGTGAATTCAGTCTCTTCTCTCTCTCTCTCTCTCTCTCTCTCTCTCTCTCTGTTATTCCTTGGTTAGTATTCCACAGACAAACAAATGAGATTTTGAGGTACTGCATAAGAGAAGAAAGAGAGAGAGAGAGAGAGAGAGAGAGAGAGAGAGAGAGAGAGAGAGAGAGAGAGAGAGAGAGAGAGAGAGAGAATGAAGTCGTAGTGAGAGTGTGACAGGAAGAATTAATGCTCGCAAAATGGAGAGGAAAAGAAAAGAGAGAATAAGGAGTGACAACAAGAGAGTAAAAAAAAAAAAAGAGACGAAGAGGAAGAGCAGGAGGAATGAAGCTAACGAAGATTGATAAAGAGACGAGAGAAAATTAATAAAAGGGTGAAGCGAAACGAAAAAAAAAAAAAATATGTAGAGAATAAAATGCAAAGGGGGAACGTGAATAAAAACTGATAAAGGATAGACGTACGAATGAAGGTAGAGGAAAGGATGGATAAATGAAATAAATACGTGAATAAATGTGAAGATGGAACAATAAACAACAAGAGGCAATGAAAATGTAATAATTAATGGAGAGGTGAATGATAAAGAAGAAAAATATGGATAGAAAGAGAAAGAAGGGAGGAGGAAGAAGACAGATGAAGAGAATGCCATAAAACGAATTAGGAAAAAAGAAAATGGAAAGGAAGTATATTGTGATAGAGGAGGAAGATTAATAAAGTTGAGAGAGTGATAAAGTAGAAGAAAGAAGGAGAGTTGAAGAATAAAAAGGAAGAAAATGGAATAAGGAAGAAGAAGAAAAGATGGATGACAGAAGAGAAGAAAAACACAAATAAATAATGATGGAGAAGAGAAAATAAATAAGGAAATAAAGACAAAAAAAAGGAAGAAGAAGAAAGATAAACGGAAATAAATAAAAAAATACATAATAAAATAAAGAAAAACACAACAATTAAAGAGAAATGAGATAACGAAAGAGGTAAATAGAGAAAGGGAAGAAGAAGAAAGAATAAATGAGGAAAAGGAGAAGAGGCAGATGATGAGGGAGATGAAGTAAAGGGTTAAAGGTGAAGTCATGGCCTCTCCTCACTTGGGCAGGTAAGAAGACCAATTTAGCACAGGTAAGTAAGGGATGTCATTATCCTTTCTGACCGCTAATTAAGCTTCTTCCTCTCACATTTTCTTTTACTTTTTTTTACTTTTTAATTTTTTTTTTTTTTACTTTTTTATTTATTTTTTTTTTTTACTTTTTTTTACTTTTTTACTTTTTACTTTTACTTTTACTTTTATTTTTGAGTTTTTTTGCTTTTTTTACTTTTTACTTTTTTACTTTGTTTAACTTTATTTTTTTTTTACTTTTTTTACTTTTACTTTTTACTTTTATTTTTATTTTTTTTCCTTTTTTTACTTAACTTTTTTACTTGTTTTATTTTTTTCTTTTACTTTTACTTTTTTTACTTACATTTTTTTACTTTTTTACTTTTTTTTTTATTTTTACTTTTGTTTTACTTTTACTTTTATATATATTTTTTTATTTTCTTTAACTTTTTAACTAACTCAATTTTACTTTTTTTTTACTTTCACTTTTACTTTTCTTTTTTTGTAAGTTTTCAATATAATATTTTTCTTATCACTACTTTTTTCCGAATCTTTATCATTATTACTTTATTATTTTTACTTTCTTACTCAAAGTTTCAGTATATTTTTTTCGTTTTTTTGTGTATTTTCCAGATTTTCTTTTCTTACTTACTTTTCATCCTTAAATTGCATCATCATTTTTTTCCTTACTTCTTTACTTCATTCTATCTCCCTCACACACTTTTATTGTCTAATTTCACTGTAGTTCATCTTTATCAACCATTTCTATATCTAATCTTATTTTATTCCCTTCTACATCTATTATCAGCTATTTTACATCTTCCTTATTCTTTCTATCTTCATCAATAAATCCTCATCTTATCCATCCATGTTTCTCTCCACTTTCTAACCCAAATAAACTATAACGTATACTTTCCAATCTACTGTACATCCACCACCACCACCACCACCACCAGTACCAGTACCAGGTAGCTCAAAATTCTCAAGTCATCTCAACTCCTCACTTCAGGTTTATTTGCTCCAGACGTGTCCTCAGGTAAGTTCAGTAAGATTCTATCGAATTATACAAGAATGGAGGATGTTGTAGACACGCAAAGGTCACAATCTGGAGAAGTAAGGAGAAACTGGAGGAAAGACGGAGGATGAGTGAGAGTGTGTAGAGACGAATACGGAATGGAGAGAAGAGAAGAGATGGACAGAATACAGAAATGGTGCAAATAATCAAGTGAGAAGGTGAGAAATGCTGAAAGGAAGGAATGGAGAAAATACTAAAGGAGAGAAGTAAAGGAAGAAAGGAGGTATTGATAGAGAGGGAGATGTGCTGTACTGAGAAAGGAAAGTCTGGTGATATAAATAGCGTTGTTAGTTCCTAATAAGGTTATGTGTGTGAGTATTTTGTGCTTTTATGATGTGATATGAGCAGTGTTTGACGAGGGTTCATCCTGGGGGAAGCAAGGAAAGACCAGAGAAAACTACCAGTAAAAATTCACCTACTTTAGAAGAACTGCATGGAAAATATGCATTGATTGGCGTTATGGTAGGACAAATTATCTACTTTACCAAACTTTAACGTATTATTCTTGTTTTCCAGGTAATTGGAGTGCCATTGACGGAATAACTGGCAAGTAGCACAGAGGAAAGGAGAGTGCTAGACATGGGTACGCACGCGTAACAAGGTAGAGTACTAACGTTTGTGTTTTGTTGGCGAAGTTTTAAGAACCTTGGCGGTAAAACTTGTGGGATCATTAAACTTGCAATATACCAGTTATAAAAACGCCACAAAAATATAGACACATAGACAGTCAGACACGAATACATATCATGTACAGTTTAGGAAACAAAAGATCAATAAAAAGACGATGACCACAGACACACACACACACACACGGTAGCTCAGTGGTTAGAGCGCTGGCTTCACAAGCCAGAGGACCGGGGTTCGATTCTCCGGCCGGGTGGAAATATTTGGGTGTGTCTCCTTTCACGTGTAGCCCCTGTTCACCTAGCAGTGAGTAGGTACGGAATGTAAATCGAGGAGTTGTGACCTTGTTGTCCCGGTGTGTGGTGTGTGCCTGGTCTCAGGCCTATCCGAAGATCGGAAATAATGAGCTCTGAGCTCGTTCCATAAGGTAACGTCTGGCTGTCTCGTCAGAGACTGCAGCAGATCAAACAGTGAAACACCATTAGTACAGATGAAATACATATTACAACAATACGATGAACAGAAAAGATACAAAAGAATATAAACAAACAGCCAGCAAGAGAAAATAAAAGCAATGAGCGAGACAAAGCAAGACAAAGACAAAAACAATAAACACACACACACACACACACACACGAAAACACACATAAATAAACACCCAGACACACACACATATATACACACACAAACCCTTCACCCCTTCACCCCAAAACACAAACCCACAAACCCCCAATCACCAAACAGTCTCCAAATTGCAAAGCAGGTCCCTCCCTTCTAATTATGCTTGTGTTTTAGGGGCAGTCGTGTTTCCAGACCAGCAGACATACAAGGGAAAAATAGTTCAAATGTATTCCGTCCACTCGGGCCCTGCAAATAGAGTCATTACGCTGTGATGGGACTAATATATGTATTGGAAGGCGGTCGAGGTCGCCTGACTAGTAATGAGGTAATTTAGCTGTTTGTCAAAATAAGGAGACTATTAATGATACGAGGGTCGGTACATGGAAGGCTTCTAATTCGATGCTGCACGTGTAACATCAGTCTGAGTGAGAAGGGAGAAGGGAGAAGGGAGAAGGGAGAATGTACACAAGTGATGCTACAGATAAATTTGAAACTTCCGATATAGATTGAAACTTCTGATATAGATTAATTTACAACTTCCTATATAGATTAACTTGTAACTTCCTATAAAAACTAACTTGTAACTTCCGATACAGTTTAATTTGTGACTTCCTGTACAGATTAACTTGCAACTTCCGATATAGATTAATTTTGTAACTTCCGAGGTTTATCAAAATAATGAGACTATTAATAGGTACAAGAGAAGGTATATATAATGTTTCAAATATTCTACGGTACATGGGAAAATACAAGAGATACTATACACAATACGTGATACATTTCCTAATTCAGTCGTTTATCAAAGTAAGGAGGGAACTAATATTGATACAAAGGAGTGTGTATGTAAGGTTTCTAAGTATTTCCTATACGTCAAAGAGCGAATTTCTGAGTGATTAGCGCAGTGAACATGTTGAATGCACGCAATATACAAAACATAGATTAATTTGCAGCTTAAGTGATTCCTAAGACTAATAGACACAGAGGAAGAAATGTAGCGGAATTCAATCAATGGTATACGCAGATGAGTAGTTGTGTATATGTGCGAAAAAAAAAATGTTATCTGCCTATGAAATAAAGATGCATAAATACAAATGAAATGCGATCAACTAATTTGTGTGTCAATCCTTTAATGAAAGAGTGAATGCACGTGTACATGAATCACTAATGCTAATACATACATTCATATTTACATATTTCAATACCATAAGCAGGTCTTGCGTGAAAAATACGGCAAAAATTAATGCATGGAACTGGCGAGTGGAAATAAATCAACAAATAGATAAATAAATAAATAACACATTCTGGGAAATCTCACGCTGTCATGAATAAATAAATAAATGAAAGCAGAAATGAATAAATAAATGTGCAAATCAATGAGCGCATGGATACGTGAATAAATCAGCAAATAATGTATGAATAAAGAATAAGGAATGTAGTAAATTTATGAATGAACACAACCAATAAATAAAATGTCAAAAGTCATGCACACACACACACACACACACACACACAGCTCTCTGAAATTTGCTTCCTGTTTTCAGAGAGAGAGAGAGAGAGAGAGAGAGAGAGAGAGAGACAGACAGACAGAGACAGAGGGAATCCAACACCAACACACACAAATGGATCCTTCCCGTCGTGTAAGGAAACATTTTAACCAACTCTCGAAAACCAAAGAAGAAAGACGAAGAAAAGGGAAAAGAAGAAAAGAAGAAAGCTAAGAAAAGATAAAAAGGCAAAAGTAACAGAGAGAAGAAATCCAATCAGAAGTGCAAATAGAGAGAAACAGATGGAAAGAAGAGGATAAAAGAGTAAAGTGGAGAAGAGAGAGAGAGAGAGAGAGAGAGAGAGAGAGAGAGAGAGAGAGAGAGAGAGAGAGAGAGAGAGAGAGAGAGAGAGAGAGAGAGAGAGAGAGAGAAAGAGATGGAGAGAAGATAGAGGAGGAGGAGGAATGGAGGAGAGCAAAAAGGAGGGATAAAAGAGAATGGAAAATTGAATTGAAAAGACAGGAAGGAGGAAGAAGAGGAAGAAGAGGAGGAAGAGGAGGGAGAGGAGGAGGAAGGATGAGAACAAGGAATAACCGAGTAAAAGAGGACAGAGAAATGGAGAGCAAAGAGAGACAAAAGAAAAAAAAAACAAGTACGTCATGTGGTTTAAATAAAAATTCTTAATGGCTTTATCTCTCTCTCTCTCTCTCTCTCTCTCTCTCTCTCTCTCTCTCTCTCTACGTATACTTGACATCCCGGAGAATTTTCATCAAGTTAACGTAAATGTGAAGAGGAGGAGGAGGAGGAGGAGGAGGAGGAGGAGGAGGAGGAGATGAAAGAAGAAGAAGAAGAAGAAGAAGAAAGAAGAAGAAGAAGAAGAAGAAGAGGAAGGATTATAAAAGCTAAAATACATACAACAAAAATATTTTCTTGTAATTTTCTCGACGTATTTTAATTCCAGAGAGAGAGAGAGAGAGAGAGAGAGAGAGAGAGAGAGAGAGAGAGAGAGAGAGAGATTAGGAGGAAGAGGTGGAGGAGGAGGAAGAGGAGGAGGAGGAGGAACGGAATGACGAGTAGGAGAAGAAAGCATGCAATAACGGCTGGAGTATTACTGGAACTAAGATATAAAAGAAGGAGGAGGAGGAGGAGGAGGAGGAGGAGGAGGAGGAGGAGGAGGAGGAGGAGGAGGAGGAGGAGGAGGAAAAGAAGAAGGAGGAGGAGGAGGAGGACGTGCAGGGGAGAAGGGGAAAATTAAAAGAAAAAGAAGAAGAAGAAGAAGAAGAAGAAGAAGAAGAAGAAGAAGAAGAAGAAGAAGAAGAAGAAGAAGAAGAAGAAGAAGAAGAAGAAGAACAAGAAGAACAAGAACAAGAAGAACAAGAACAAGAAGAACAAGAACAAGAAGAACAAGATCAAGAACAAGAACAAGAAAGAGGAAAAAAGAAAAAAAAGAAAAGAGAGAAAAAGAAAGGGAAAAGGAGAATAACGAGGAAAAAATCAGAAGAACAGTAAGAAGAGAAGAGTAGAGAAAGAGAAATAGAAGAACTAATAAGAAAAAGAGGAGGAAGAGGACAATGAGAGAAAAAATATATAAAAGAAAGAAAAAAAAATTCAAGATAAGAGAAAGAAGAAGTTAGATGAGGAGGAAGAAGAAGAGGAGGAGGAAGAGAAGTAGGCGTAGGAAGAAGAGTGCAGAAATGTTACCAGAATCGCCTTTTTCGCCTCGTTTCGCTTCGTCTCGCCTCCCAGTGACACGCATACCTGTGTGATGAGACGCAGTCCAATACTCTTCCTCTTAAGACTGACTCACTAGCTCCAATGCTCTCTCTCTCACTCACTCACTCTTCCAGATACACTCCCACGACAATCCTACTCTCAGACACTCACTCTTTCCTTCTCTCTTTCTCTCTTTTTCTCTTCCTTTCGTCACCTTCACTCTCA